>NW_019384990.1:144023-197306 GCF_000671375.1 Centruroides sculpturatus | reverse complement strand
ATATATTAGAAAATACTTGTTGTTATCGAGATAAGCGCTTCTCCACAAAAGGAAATCTTACTAACAAGCATGTATGTTTAGAAAATAAGCAAATCCTGGTGGAGGAAAAATCTATATATTCTGTCGTGAGACTTCATGTTCTTGAAGGATTTTCTACTTTCCTTCGATTACGTGAACATTTGGAGAAAGTACTGTACCAGTACAGTACATGGATTTGCTTGTGAAATTGAGAAGCTAGAATTCAAAAATATGAAAGGTAAAATCTCTTCTGAAATTTTAAAAATGCTGTATTTAATTAATATATCTTAAAATAATTGTTTTCATGAATATTAATTAACAGCTCATTCAGTAGTAATTAAAAATATTATGTACCTGACTGTGGTGTATTGTATTTACACTACAGTCAGAATTATGCTTGTTCAGCTTCTTGACGTCACGAAGTAGCGACATCTCGTGGTAAAAAAACAAAACTACGGCTACGGAATCGTTCTGTAATTAGACGCTGTAACAGAGGAAAAGTATGGCGATCGGTCAGAAAATGCCCCCCCCGAGATTAATTTTGGAAATGAGGGTACCTTGAGACACCCAGAAATGCAAAATTTTCGGGTTCTTTTTTTCTGCACGTATGAATGTCAGTGTGTGTGTGTTTTCGTTCACCTACTTTGAAGCTTAATAACTCCCGTGTCTTTTGTCGAAAGGTACTGAAATTTTACAGGGAGATTTGTGTATTAGGAGGATTGTTGATATTAAATTTTTGATAGTTAAAGGTAGGGAGCTGGGAAGATATAGAGATTATACGTTATACTTGGTTGGGGGTCGGACATAATGAAGATTTCACTGGTTATTAGTATTTACACTTTTTTTTATATTAAACTCATCTTTACCCTCAAAATTAAGCTTTTTTTTTTTGAGGGTAGAGGTGCAAAATTAAATAAAATATCACAACAGATGGCGCCATTAGGTTTTAAATAGGTTGTTTTTCCTCAGTTGTCCTGAGGAAACAAATGGGTTGTGTCGGACGTCCTGACGTTTTACAACGATATAAATTATGTAGAGAGGGAGTATTCAAAAGTCAATAGTTAGGTATAGGTTACATGTACAGAAACAAATATTTTATTTCGATAATTATACAGACTTATAAATAGGATGTATCATGTTGTTAATTTATACAGTGCGGTCTCAACATTCTTTAAAGTTATTTGAAAACAAACCAAAAATACAGTATACGTTTTAAAAAATTTCATATATAAATAAGGGGTGACCCATAACTCGGTTAACCAAGAATTATGCACATTCGCAGCAATAAATTAAAACGTTTACTAAACAAGGAGGATCTTATCTTAAGCAATTTTTATAAACTTTGTAACAGAGAATGGTTAACTAATTTTTGGGCCATCCCTTATATTTTCTTATTATTATGTTTATTCAAATTTTTTCCAAGATTTTTTTTACTCTGTTAACAGAAACTACGATTAATCTTGCAGTGTTATCTTACTTTTGGGCCCTAGTACATTGTAATAATATGTTAAAAATATTATTTTATATCAATAAAACTAATACTTTGAATTCATCAAATATAAAGTGTACCAAAAGTTAGTTAACTAATGCAAGACTAAATTAATTCAAATTGTACGAGGTACAAAACATATCCTTAAAAACCATTGCATGGCTTTAAGGGTATGTTTTGTCCATTGGAAAATCGACCATGCCATAGATGAATAGGGTGTATTTCAGCATTGGAAAGAGGTTCAAGGTCGAGTTCATAAGGTGCACGAGGAACATCTTTAGTTATTATAGTGCAGAAACTTCTGAACAATGGTAATTCTATGGGCAGAAGCGTTGTCTTGATGGAAGGGCAAAGCACATATACAAAGCAAAACTCCAATATTTATAAATCCTAATAAAAATATATCATTTTTACATCTGAAAAAAAAATCGTAGTATATAAAATATTCATTTCAATTGAATAATTATTTAAATACACATAAATATAGCCTATTATATATATAGCCAATTCAAAAAAGGTAAAACGTACACACAAAAATAATGTGGTGTTATATATTTCCATAATTTGCACATTTTTCCAAAGAAATGTAGTAATGCATTCTACGTAACACTCATCTCGTCTTTCTTCATAAACCTAAAAGAATATTAAAGAAAATTTTAAAATGCTATCTTAGACGATATTTGCATCAGCTGCTATCATTGGCTAGTAGGACAATGGATGCAAGTATCATCTAAGTATTTCTCTTCATAAGCACACGTAACCTATATCTATAGTATTATAATCTACATGTTTATACGTAGATGTATTATAATCCATAATACATCTACATATAAACACATATAACCTATGTATTTACTTATATTTATAACTTAAAATGAAAATAAAAAATAGAAGAGTAGATTTAATTTTTAGTTAAATTGATACCTGTATTACTTTTGAACTAACCTTTATGCTTGCATTACTTATGTAGTAAGCTGCAGCTCCGCCATATTGATCGTTAATTAAATTCATGAATTGAAAATAACACAAAAGTATCGCAGAGTTATTCCATAGATGATCATTTACGGGAACGTTTATGGTGGATGTAGATAAAGTAGTCTCAAATGGCGAGTTTAAAGAAATTGTCTCTGTACTCGCAGTAGAAGGGTTTTCAGAAGGAAAGTTCGAAGATATTTCTGTGCTTGGAGTAGAAGGATTTTCGAGTATAGTTGAAGAAAGTATTTCTGTTGTTGTACCAGAAGGCTCTTCATCTGTTTCTGTTATTGTACTAGAAGACTCTTCACCTGTTTCTGTTGTTGTACCAGAAGGCTCTTCACCTGTTTCTGTTACTGTACTAGAAGACTCTTCACCTGTTTCTGTTGTATCAGAAGGCTCGTCACCTGTTTGTGTTGTATCAGAAGGCTCTTCACCTGTTTGTGTTGTATCAGAAGGCTCTTCACCTGTTTCTGTTGTATCAGAAGGCTCGTCATCTGTTTCTGTTGTTGTATCAGAAGGCTCTTCACCTGTTTCTGTTGTATCAGAAGGCTCGTCATCTGTTTCTGTTGTTGTATCAGAAGGCTCTTCACCTGTTTTTGCTGTTATACTAGAAGACTCTTCACCTGTTTCTGTTGCTGTACTAGAAGGTTCTTCATCTCTTTTTGTTGTTATATTAGAAGGCCCTTCGTCTATGTTTTTGCTTGTACTAGAAGAATTTCCAGTAAGTGGATTCGTAGAAAAGATTTCTACGCTAATATTAGGATTTACGAAAGGAATTTTTATTGGCCGTGTATCCATTATATTCATTTCAGAATGTAAATGCATAGATTCTGCAAGTCTTGAATTCTTAACATTACGAGGAATATAAGCTTCTTGAATTTCTAAAAATGTAAATTATTACAGTAATAAAATATAGAGCTTACATAAATAAACCTTATACATTAATAAAAACAACGAAATATCAACCAATCAAACGAAATCGAATAAACCCCGGTTTACGACCATTTCCTTTAAAATCACTCGCTTTTACTAGTATAATTATTCTATTATGACGTAACGAAATGTTATATTTAAGCATTAAAATTATTAAATCATCCCTTATGATTTTCTAAGTTAATTTTTATGAGTATAACTATAATTTATGACACCCAATCTATGAGAATTCCATGGCTCAATTAATGGCGGTTTTTTAGGAGGAAGCTGTACAGTGTACACGTCAAATTAACTAAATTTAAGCTGCAATAAATTATAGAATATTTAAAATTATTTAAATTTACCTTGCGTACAGAAAGCTGCAAAGATGATCAAAGAAAATAATCCCGGCATTGGTGATGAAGATGATGATCATGTACTGTACTATGTAATTTTAATTAAAACATGTAGAAAAATATATGCTGTTGGGTAATATAGTATAGAAGTGTTTTTATATTTTAACAATATAAAGAAATAAAAGATTTACATAAATATATTGTACATAATTAATAATTTTTAATAAGGAAATTGAGTAGAGGTAATTATAATGGTATCAATAAACCTGTACATCAGATTTACAGTGGGATTTTTCTATGAAAACTTCGAATATTTCTGTGTAAATTATACAATTTTATATTTATTTTAAACAATAGATGAAAAATCACCTTTATTTCTCTAAGTATTCTTTAGTTAGGGAATTTTTAGAGCCAATTTAAATAGGGAAAAGATAGTCTAATCTATCTGTTAAATCCATTCTAAATAGAAGTAAAGTTAAATGATTGCCACTCACCAGCGGCCATATGGACAAAACCATTGAATACTGGTAGTTAGTCGTGGGTTCGAGCCTCGCCAACAAGTTGGTCACGTGAACTTTATGGGGTTTTCTTTACGTTAGTATGGCTTATTTTACGTTAGTAGGGCTTAGTTGCAGACGGCAAAGCGACAAGTGAGCGATCTGCCGAGGGGGGCCAGACTTTCTATAAGAAACTACCCCCCATTTAGGTGATACAAATGTGAAGAAAAGCCCACCAAAATGGCCAGGTGCGAATCCACGACCAATTACGAGTGTTAAGTGGTTTTATCCACTCGATCTCTGGTGTGTCTTCACGTTATTAACACCTAAATAGGGACCAGTTTCCATAAAATGCCCCCCGGAAGGCTATTCCCCCTCTGCAGAGCAATCAAAACCAGCCCTAAATAATTAATATTTAATTTTAATTATTCTATACATTTTTTATTTCTCTACTGTTTTATAANTAACACTGTTGATAATTCCGTTTTATATGAATTCCATGTTGTACGAGTCACTTAGATTTTATAAATGCGTGTGCCGGGCTTTGAACCGCTCACATATTTGTAAAATCTAAGTGACTCGTACAACATGGAATTCATATAAAACGGAATTATCAACAGTGTTATAGGGGGTCGACTGTAAATGAAAGGTTAAATTAGCAAGTTTATTAATTAAAAACTTAAAACCTTATTAAGTTCATTACTTATTAGGTTTATAAGGTACTAAACAGGGAGGAAATAGTCCATTAAACACTGAAAATTAGTAAAAATAGAAAGTTTTTCTTCATGTTTTAAAACAACTGCTTAAAAGTATGCTGGTTATACCCCGATTTTAAAGTAAAATAACCCGCTTCATCGTAAACCCCGCACTTATGGAACATGGCTTCGGGGTATACAATGAAGCGGGTTATTTTACTTTAAAATTGGGGTATAACCCGCACAATTTCAGACTTGTCTTAGAAACAATTAGCCACGGAGAGAAAGTTTTTGTCCCTCCATTGGTGCGGGTTATACGAAGATTATATTGTTATTGTATCAATTTCTTATGGATTATACACACGAATTACAATAAAAAATTGTGAAGAATAGAAAAATATATCTGCTAGTTTTAATCTAGATTTTATGATGTTAAAGATAATTTATATATATATATAAAATAAAGTTGTAAATACCATTTATATAAAGCGAAATAAATATACTTATCAGGAACAAGATAAAACAATTCATCTTCTTGATGTTTATCTGTGTTATGAGGTATAATTCGCTAGGATCACAACAATAAAATGTCGTGTGAAATGTCGAAAATACGAATTTAAAGGAGATTATATCCCTTGATCAAGGAGATAGGATATATTCAATGACATAACCTTATAATAATTAATGTTTCCGTAATAAACAATTTTAATAATGCATGTTATTTAGAAGGATGTATGCAAAACACATTTCTAAATAGGTTATATAATTAAGTTTAATTTATTTTTTTACTGTATTTTAACACTGATCAAATCTTTCAGATGTTATAGAATTAGTGGATATTTTCGCAGGATCCTTGAGAATAACTTTGAAAAATTAGTACAGATCTATGGGTTTAGAAGCGCGTAGAAGACGGTCAGACGGACATTAATTTAATTAATTAATATATAAAATAGAATGTATTATCGTTACTACATTAAAAAATAGTAAGTTTAATATGGATATTAGAATTTTAACATTGATTATTTATTATTAGCATTTCGTTATTATGCTAATTATAGACATTTAGGTTGTTAGAATATTAATGAATATTTAGTATTCAGTTAGTGATTATTTAGTAAATATATTTTAATGAATTAGCTTAAGCTCCCTGTGTTCCTGTTGAAGTGTAATGTACTGTACACCTTGCTACTGTCTACACAGGAGATCTTGTTCGATGGATTACAACACTAATCTTAACTGGGTCATAGAATATTTAAGACAATACATAAACAGTAGAGTCATTGGGAATGGCTGACCTCTGACCCCTTGTAATGAGAAGCGGAACTGTAAGATAGGATGGATTAACACATGCTCTACAAAAAAGTTACATACTAATGTGAACTTTCTATCTTTTCATTGCGATATTAATGCTCAGGACCGTACAAAACTATCAAAGACCCAGGGACTAAGACCTTCTAATCTCCTGTATACTGTCTTCCGACTCGACACTTTCGGTTTGTAACATTCTTTGCTTGAAACTGCTCTAAATTGATTTTCTGGATTTTATAATTTAAATTTTAATGCGTAAATTTCAGTCTGGGTCCTTATAAATGTCCTATTACAGGTTTTCAACACCTATTTCTTCTGTCTCTCGCCCCCACGAGTAGCCGAGTGGATAAAACTACTCTACACTGGTAGTTGGTCGTGGGTTCTCCCCTCGCCACGTGGAATTTTCCGGGTTTCTTCATGAGTTAATAAAACAAAGAAATAAGTGTTAGTTTCCCATAGAGTCTTCCCGGAAGGCATTTTCTTCGGTATTTTTAATAAATTGCAATTTCTGTATTACACATTGATCTAAAATTCATTTAATTGAGAATACGAACGAACTGGGTCCACCAGTGGCCAAGCGGTTCCGTTCTCTAAACACTGGGAACTTCCAGTGTTTAGTTCAGTCGTGGGTTCGAGCTTCATTAGGACAGACTGATTACGTGGAGTTTTCCTGATTTTATTCACGTCTGTAATGCATAAATAGGGGTCTGTTACCCTTATTTATGCATAGAAGACCTTCCGGAAAGCACCCCCCTAGATAGATCGCTTAAGTGTTGCATCGCCGTAACTTAATAAATAAACGAACGAACTGATTTGTGAAGCTTTTAGAGGTGTTTTTTCCTTCACTTTTTCATTTTTCCGCCTTATGAACACTAAGAGGGTCTTTTCTCCAATACCTATCGTGGGTTCGGCTAGGCCAACAATGAGGCCGGGTGGTTAGGGACGTGCTCCAAATGAAAATTTCTTATAGAATTCGCACGGATTCGAACCCATGCTGTAGTGTAGTAGCAGTTTTCTATATTCTATAAATTAAAACCTTGTTCTAGAAACTTCATCTTTTAATTACACATAGAATTTGTGAATTTTATCCCCACTTATGCTACTACTACTACTACCATGATTATTATTATAATCATTCTAAAGCGGGTCAATGTTAATTTTAATTGTTTATATGTTAATTAGCAGATTTATACCAGTATAAAAATAATATAAAACAATAGTTGACAAAGACACAATGTGCATTTGCATAAAATCCTTCATGAGTTCTTTTCTGTTGGATTGGTTTGATACGATTTTATTCGTATACGACAACGCGACACACGGGCCAACTGACGAGGGGGAATATCTTTTATTGGAAACTGGCCCCTATTGTGACACGTGAAGAAAATCCCCAGTAAACTCTGCGTGGCCTACTCGTTAGCGAGGCCCGAATCCATGACCAGTGTTCAGTAGTTTCACCCAATGGTGGGTCCATTTCTGGTGGAATAGTATCTGTAGTTAGCCGTCATTACGCACGTTAATTAGTTGTTTCATTAGGCTTCAGTATAGGACATTTTTTGGAAGTCCTAGGGTGTACAGTATACTTAATCTCGGGGGAGGGGTCATTTTCTGACCGATCGCCATACTTTTCCTTTGTTATATATATTTATGTAACTGGCGTCTAATTACAGAACGATTCCGTAGCCATAGTTCTGGGTTTTACCACGAGATGCCGCTAGTGTCGTGACGTTCAGATAGCGTATACCTCGTACTGTACGGTGTGCTTGGAATTTTTTGTCGATAGTTTAGCTTTAAAACCATACTTTATCATCGATAATTGGTTTTGAAGTATTCCCGCTACGTTGCTAAGAAATCGTTATGGAAAACAGTGGCGTACCGTAGTGGGGGCGGCACTTTTTAGGGGGCGGCAAAATTTCACAATAAACAATAATAATATCTTGTAAACATTTGAAACATCCTAATCTATACTTGTATGGCGCCTACGATAGTGCTATTGTCCGGACAGTCCGGGAATCGGCTCGCCGGGTGAACTAGTAACTTTTTCATCCGAGGAGTTCCTGCGAAACCTGTTGACCTTTTTTTGCTTGTACGATTCATTCGCGTTCATATACACCACTAATATCCAATAGAACTATTTTAAACAGGTCGCTGCACTACCACCGAATTTTTCATTGCTTGTTCTGTGACAAAACTGAATTTTGGTCTTTTAAATTGAAATACCTAAATAAGGGGGAGCGAAATTTTCTTCCGCCCCGGGCGGCTGACCCCCACGGTACGCCACTGATGGAAAATATTGCGTTGGACATATTAGAAAATACTTGTTGTTATCAAGATAAGCGCTTCTCCACAAAAGAAAATCTTACTAACAAGCATGTATGTTTAGAAAATAAGCAAATCCTGGTGGAGGAAAAATCTATATATTCTGTCGTGAGACTTCATGTTCTTGAAGGATTTTCTACTTTCCTTCGATTACGTGAACATTTGGAGAAAGTACTGTACCAGTACAGTACATGGATTTGCTTGTGAAATTGAGAAGCTAGAATTCAAAAATATGAAAGGTAAAATCTCTTCTGAAATTTTAAAAATGCTGTATTTAATTAATATATCTTAAAATAATTGTTTTCATGAATATTAATTAACAGCTCATTCAGTAGTAATTAAAAATATTATGTACCTGACTGTGGTGTATTGTATTTACACTACAGTCAGAATTATGCTTGTTCAGCTTCTTGACGTCACGAAGTAGCGACATCTCGTGGTAAAAAAACAAAACTACGGCTACGGAATCGTTCTGTAATTAGACGCTGTAACAGAGGAAAAGTATGGCGATCGGTCAGAAAATGCCCCCCCCGAGATTAATTTTGGAAATGAGGGTACCTTGAGACACCCAGAAATGCAAAATTTTCGGGTTCTTTTTTTCTGCACGTATGAATGTCAGTGTGTGTGTGTTTTCGTTCACCTACTTTGAAGCTTAATAACTCCCGTGTCTTTTGTCGAAAGGTACTGAAATTTTACAGGGAGATTTGTGTATTAGGAGGATTGTTGATATTAAATTTTTGATAGTTAAAGGTAGGGAGCTGGGAAGATATAGAGATTATACGTTATACTTGGTTGGGGGTCGGACATAATGAAGATTTCACTGGTTATTAGTATTTACACTTTTTTTTATATTAAACTCATCTTTACCCTCAAAATTAAGCTTTTTTTTTTTGAGGGTAGAGGTGCAAAATTAAATAAAATATCACAACAGATGGCGCCATTAGGTTTTAAATAGGTTGTTTTTCCTCAGTTGTCCTGAGGAAACAAATGGGTTGTGTCGGACGTCCTGACGTTTTACAACGATATAAATTATGTAGAGAGGGAGTATTCAAAAGTCAATAGTTAGGTATAGGTTACATGTACAGAAACAAATATTTTATTTCGATAATTATACAGACTTATAAATAGGATGTATCATGTTGTTAATTTATACAGTGCGGTCTCAACATTCTTTAAAGTTATTTGAAAACAAACCAAAAATACAGTATACGTTTTAAAAAATTTCATATATAAATAAGGGGTGACCCATAACTCGGTTAACCAAGAATTATGCACATTCGCAGCAATAAATTAAAACGTTTACTAAACAAGGAGGATCTTATCTTAAGCAATTTTTATAAACTTTGTAACAGAGAATGGTTAACTAATTTTTGGGCCATCCCTTATATTTTCTTATTATTATGTTTATTCAAATTTTTTCCAAGATTTTTTTTACTCTGTTAACAGAAACTACGATTAATCTTGCAGTGTTATCTTACTTTTGGGCCCTAGTACATTGTAATAATATGTTAAAAATATTATTTTATATCAATAAAACTAATACTTTGAATTCATCAAATATAAAGTGTACCAAAAGTTAGTTAACTAATGCAAGACTAAATTAATTCAAATTGTACGAGGTACAAAACATATCCTTAAAAACCATTGCATGGCTTTAAGGGTATGTTTTGTCCATTGGAAAATCGACCATGCCATAGATGAATAGGGTGTATTTCAGCATTGGAAAGAGGTTCAAGGTCGAGTTCATAAGGTGCACGAGGAACATCTTTAGTTATTATAGTGCAGAAACTTCTGAACAATGGTAATTCTATGGGCAGAAGCGTTGTCTTGATGGAAGGGCAAAGCACATATACAAAGCAAAACTCCAATATTTATAAATCCTAATAAAAATATATCATTTTTACATCTGAAAAAAAAATCGTAGTATATAAAATATTCATTTCAATTGAATAATTATTTAAATACACATAAATATAGCCTATTATATATATAGCCAATTCAAAAAAGGTAAAACGTACACACAAAAATAATGTGGTGTTATATATTTCCATAATTTGCACATTTTTCCAAAGAAATGTAGTAATGCATTCTACGTAACACTCATCTCGTCTTTCTTCATAAACCTAAAAGAATATTAAAGAAAATTTTAAAATGCTATCTTAGACGATATTTGCATCAGCTGCTATCATTGGCTAGTAGGACAATGGATGCAAGTATCATCTAAGTATTTCTCTTCATAAGCACACGTAACCTATATCTATAGTATTATAATCTACATGTTTATACGTAGATGTATTATAATCCATAATACATCTACATATAAACACATATAACCTATGTATTTACTTATATTTATAACTTAAAATGAAAATAAAAAATAGAAGAGTAGATTTAATTTTTAGTTAAATTGATACCTGTATTACTTTTGAACTAACCTTTATGCTTGCATTACTTATGTAGTAAGCTGCAGCTCCGCCATATTGATCGTTAATTAAATTCATGAATTGAAAATAACACAAAAGTATCGCAGAGTTATTCCATAGATGATCATTTACGGGAACGTTTATGGTGGATGTAGATAAAGTAGTCTCAAATGGCGAGTTTAAAGAAATTGTCTCTGTACTCGCAGTAGAAGGGTTTTCAGAAGGAAAGTTCGAAGATATTTCTGTGCTTGGAGTAGAAGGATTTTCGAGTATAGTTGAAGAAAGTATTTCTGTTGTTGTACCAGAAGGCTCTTCATCTGTTTCTGTTATTGTACTAGAAGACTCTTCACCTGTTTCTGTTGTTGTACCAGAAGGCTCTTCACCTGTTTCTGTTACTGTACTAGAAGACTCTTCACCTGTTTCTGTTGTATCAGAAGGCTCGTCACCTGTTTGTGTTGTATCAGAAGGCTCTTCACCTGTTTGTGTTGTATCAGAAGGCTCTTCACCTGTTTCTGTTGTATCAGAAGGCTCGTCATCTGTTTCTGTTGTTGTATCAGAAGGCTCTTCACCTGTTTTTGCTGTTATACTAGAAGACTCTTCACCTGTTTCTGTTGCTGTACTAGAAGGTTCTTCATCTCTTTTTGTTGTTATATTAGAAGGCCCTTCGTCTATGTTTTTGCTTGTACTAGAAGAATTTCCAGTAAGTGGATTCGTAGAAAAGATTTCTACGCTAATATTAGGATTTACGAAAGGAATTTTTATTGGCCGTGTATCCATTATATTCATTTCAGAATGTAAATGCATAGATTCTGCAAGTCTTGAATTCTTAACATTACGAGGAATATAAGCTTCTTGAATTTCTAAAAATGTAAATTATTACAGTAATAAAATATAGAGCTTACATAAATAAACCTTATACATTAATAAAAACAACGAAATATCAACCAATCAAACGAAATCGAATAAACCCCGGTTTACGACCATTTCCTTTAAAATCACTCGCTTTTACTAGTATAATTATTCTATTATGACGTAACGAAATGTTATATTTAAGCATTAAAATTATTAAATCATCCCTTATGATTTTCTAAGTTAATTTTTATGAGTATAACTATAATTTATGACACCCAATCTATGAGAATTCCATGGCTCAATTAATGGCGGTTTTTTAGGAGGAAGCTGTACAGTGTACACGTCAAATTAACTAAATTTAAGCTGCAATAAATTATAGAATATTTAAAATTATTTAAATTTACCTTGCGTACAGAAAGCTGCAAAGATGATCAAAGAAAATAATCCCGGCATTGGTGATGAAGATGATGATCATGTACTGTACTATGTAATTTTAATTAAAACATGTAGAAAAATATATGCTGTTGGGTAATATAGTATAGAAGTGTTTTTATATTTTAACAATATAAAGAAATAAAAGATTTACATAAATATATTGTACATAATTAATAATTTTTAATAAGGAAATTGAGTAGAGGTAATTATAATGGTATCAATAAACCTGTACATCAGATTTACAGTGGGATTTTTCTATGAAAACTTCGAATATTTCTGTGTAAATTATACAATTTTATATTTATTTTAAACAATAGATGAAAAATCACCTTTATTTCTCTAAGTATTCTTTAGTTAGGGAATTTTTAGAGCCAATTTAAATAGGGAAAAGATAGTCTAATCTATCTGTTAAATCCATTCTAAATAGAAGTAAAGTTAAATGATTGCCACTCACCAGCGGCCATATGGACAAAACCATTGAATACTGGTAGTTAGTCGTGGGTTCGAGCCTCGCCAACAAGTTGGTCACGTGAACTTTATGGGGTTTTCTTTACGTTAGTATGGCTTATTTTACGTTAGTAGGGCTTAGTTGCAGACGGCAAAGCGACAAGTGAGCGATCTGCCGAGGGGGGCCAGACTTTCTATAAGAAACTACCCCCCATTTAGGTGATACAAATGTGAAGAAAAGCCCACCAAAATGGCCAGGTGCGAATCCACGACCAATTACGAGTGTTAAGTGATTTTATCCACTCGATCTCTGGTGTGTCTTCACGTTATTAACACCTAAATAGGGACCAGTTTCCATAAAATGCCCCCCGGAAGGCTATTCCCCCTCTGCAGAGCAATCAAAACCAGCCCTAAATAATTAATATTTAATTTTAATTATTCTATACATTTTTTATTTCTCTACTGTTTTATAATCTGATCTGTGTTTTAAATAAACAATATAATCCAACGATTTTCAATCTTTCTTCACTCTGTGCCTTCTTGCGTACCCCCAGTGGTACGTGTACTACTGGTTGAGAATTGCTATTACGACTATAATTAATAATTGTTTTTTTAAATAAAAGAATTACAGAAAAAATAACAAAAACTTCGATCGTATTTAATAAACAATACATTTATTATTATTATTATTATTATTATTTTTAAATTTTACAGAAGATAAGTGAATAAATTCAATTATTCTTTCTGAAATATTTAATTACGAATGCATTACTCAAATATTCGAGCCTTTATCTTATTATAAATGTTTCTTGCATTACAATATAAGTAATCTGCATAGTTAAGTTCGTATTCACACGGTATTTGGGGAGGATTTGGACCAGGCAGAGAAGATACAGACACCTGAAAATAATTATAAATTAATTATAACTTTACTAAAATCTAATAACACCTAATGATTATCTTACATAGTCTCTATCTTCTTCGCATCTATACAAAGGCATTACTATAAAAATAAAGTATATATATATTATAATATACTTGTAGAAACTGTATTATAGTGTTGCGTGACGTAACTTACGATTGTTAATATAATAATTACTTACATTGGGAAAATAGAGCGAGTAGAAGGAACACAGCAGCATACATCTTCGATGGTGAAGGTTAAATGATGCTCCGAACAGACAATGGGACAGTTTAACAGATGGGCTGTTAATTGTGTAACACATAAAGCTGTTAAATAAATAAATAAATTTAAAAATATTGTGTGTTTGATGATTTTAAAGTTGTTATATATTTTTATACGTACCTGTGTATAAATTTACCTGTGTATGAACGACAGTGGGAACGTATTAGGTCCACAATTTGATAATTACAGACATAGATACTATTGTATTATGTGTATTTTTTAATGGTGTATATCTTTTCAGGCGTTCAAAGTATATTTAAATCCATAAGTCATAATTTAGTACCCCTAAAATTGATTTTGCGTAGGAGGTCGTAGAGATCCTACGCAAATAGACTACTGGGGGACTACATAATACACTTATATATTATGTATATTTATATAGATATAAATTTATTAATCGACAGATGGCGACACATCACAAAATTATTTCTGTGTTTATCACACAGCAGAGACTCTCGATGTAGTGAACTCTCAAAGGACGGAAACACCGGCGGGTTCTCACCTCACGACGGTGCAATTTTCCAAGTTTTCTTCGCATTAATAACACCTAAATAGGGTCCAGTTTCTCACAGACTGTCATTCTGGGAGGCACCCCCTTGGCATGTTGCTTGCCTTAACCCATTAATAAAATGAATAAAAACAAAAATTTCATCAGTTTTTCAAATAATTTTAATTTATATCACTTTTTTAATATGTTTTTTACATAGAAAGTCCTGTATGTTTGACCAAGCAACCTGTTTAGTATTTTCTAGTCCTTATATATTTAAACGTAATTTATTATTATTACTACTACATACAAGAAAATGATTTACTTTCTACATTCTTATTAAAATTTAATTACAAATTCTAGAATTTAATAATGTATTTTTTAATTATATTAATCCAAATCTCGAGTTTCTACATTATAATATATAATTATTAATTTGTAAATGAAATCTGAGTAAGGTGAACTATTTGCTGAATTGCTCGAACTTTTCGGAGGATTTGGACCAGGTAGTGCAGGGACATTCACCTGAAAATATTTACAAAATTTTAAAAAGTTTGATTATTTTAGTCCACCATTATTATGTGTCAAGGGGATGAAATCAGGATAGAAATGGGGTAGCCCATATTTTCCTTAGAGAATAACTAATAATATATTCTCATAAGAGAATAATATTGAGAATAACTATGAGAGAAATTTGGTGCATTTAAGATCAAGGGCCATTCTGCAACAAGTTCATAGTTACTCATAGTTTTATAGCGGAAAATAAATGCTACAATAAAACCTCAACACCACATTCCTCCCCTGATTTCATCCTACTATTAAAGCCTTAGACTTTCTAATTTATAAATAAATAGATTTAAAACAAAGAATATTTGATTTAAAATCTTACATATTGTCTTTTTTCTCTAATATTATAAGACATTACTCCTATAAAATACAAATTATGTGTGTTATAATTCAAAATATATCTAAGTTAGGGTGTAATTTATAAACGTACCTTTTAAGAACAAGAGAAAGAAAACAATTGTAGCAGCCTTCATTTTCTATATTTAAGAATTAAATGACGTTTTAAACCTATTAACAATACATTAGTATGACTCATTTAACACAAGAAAATGTTTAATTAATTAATAATTAAATCGTTTCATCACTCATTATTCATGATCTACATAATCGTTATAATAAATAATGAAGCTTTATTTACTTGTTATTGTNTTTTATGATGTTAAAGATAATTTATATATATATAAAATAAAGTTGTAAATACCATTTATATAAAGCGAAATAAATATACTTATCAGGAACAAGATAAAACAATTCATCTTCTTGACGTTTATCTGTGTTATGAGGTATAATTCGCTAGGATCACAACAATAAAATGTTGTGTGAAATGTCGAAAATACGAATTTAAAGGAGATTATATCCCTTGATCAAGGAGATAGGATATATTCAATGACATAACCTTATAATAATTAATGTTTCCGTAATAAACAATTTTAATAATGCATGTTATTTAGAAGGATGTATGCAAAACACATTTCTAAATAGGTTATATAATTACATTTAAATTAACTTTTTTACTGTATTTTAACACTGATCAAATCTTTCAGATGTTATAGAATTAGTGGATATTTTCGCAGGATCCTTGAGAATAACTTTGAAAAATTAGTACAGATCTATGGGTTTAGAAGCGCGTAGAAGACGGTCAGACGGATATTAATTTAATTAATTAATATATAAAATAGAATGTATTATCGTTACTACATTCAAAAACAGTAAGTTTAATATGGCTATTAGAATTTTAACATTGATTATTTATTATTAGCATTTCGTTATTTTTTCGTTAATTATAATTTTCGTTAATTATAGACATTTAGGTTGTTAGAATATTAATGAATATTTAGTAAATATATTTTAATGAATTAGCTTAAGCTCCCTGTGTTCCTGTTGAAGTGTAATGTACTGTACACCTTGCTACTGTCTACACAGGAGATCTTGTTCGATGGATTACAACACTAATCTTAACTGGGTCATAGAATATTTAAGACAATAAATAAACAGTAGAGTCATTGGGAATGGCTGACCTCTGACCCTTTGTAATGAGAAGCGGAACTGTAAGATAAGATGGATTAACACATGCTCTACAAAAAAGTTACATACTAATGTGAACTTTCTATCTTTTCATTGCGATATTAATGCTCAGGACCGTACAAAACTATCACAGACCCAGGGACTAAGACCTTCTAATCTCCTGTATACTGTCTTCCGACTCGGCACTTTCGGTTTGTAACATTCTTTGCTTGAAACTGCTCTAAATTGATTTTCTGGATTTTATAATTTACATTTTAATGCATAAATTTCAGTCTGAGCCCTTATAAATGTCCTATTATAGGTTTTCAACACCTACTTTTTCTGTCTCTCGCCCCCACGAGTAGCCGAGTGGATAAAACTACTCTACACTGATAGTTGGTCGTGGGTTCTCCCCTCGCCACGTGGAATTTTCCGGGTTTCTTCATGAGTTAATAAAACAAAGAAATAAGTGTTAGTTTCCCATAGAGTCTTCCCGGAAGGCATTTTCTTCGGTATTTTTAATAAATTGCAATTTCTGTATTACACATTGATCTAAAATTCATTTAATTGAGAATACGAACGAACTGGGTCCACCAGTGGCCAAGCGGTTCTGTTCTCTAAACACTGGAAGTTCCCCAGTGTTTAGTTCGGTCGTGGGTTCGAGCTTCATTAGCCCAGACTGATTACGTGGAGTTTTCCTGATTTTATTCACGTCTGTAATGCATAAATAGGGGTCTGTTACCCTTATTTATGCATAGAAGACCTTCCGGAAAGCACCCCCCTAGATAGATCGCTTAAGTGTTGCATCGCCGTAACTTAATAAATAAACGAACGAACTGATTTGTGAAGCTTTTAGAGGTGTTTTTTCCTTCACTTTTTCATTTTTCCGCCTTATGAACACTAAGAGGGTCTTTTCTCCAATACCTATCGTGGGTTCGGCTAGGCCAACAATGAGGCCGGGTGGTTAGGGACGTGCTCCAAATGAAAATTTTTTATAGAATTAGCACGGATTCGAACCCATGCTGCAGTGTAGTAGCAGTTTCTGTATTGTTCTATAAATTAAAACCTTGTTCTAGAAACTTCATCTTTTAATTACACATAGAATTTGTGAATTTTATCCCCACTTATGCTACTACTACTACTACCATGATTATTATTATAATCATTCTAAAGCGGGTCAATGTTAATTTTAATTGTTTATATGTTAATTAGCAGATTTATACCAGTATAAAAATAATATAAAACAATAGTTGACAAAGACACAATGTGCATTTGCATAAAATCCTTCATGAGTTCTTTTCTGTTGGATTGGTTTGATACGATTTTATTCGTATACGACAACGCGACACACGGGCCAACTGACGAGGGGGAATATCTTTTATTGGAAACTGGCCCCTATTGTGACACGTGAAGAAAATCCCCAGTAAACTCTGCGTGGCCTACTCGTTAGCGAGGCCCGAATCCATGACCAGTGTTCAGTAGTTTCACCCAATGGTGGGTCCATTTCTGGTGGAATAGTATCTGTAGTTAGCCGTCATTACGCACGTTAATTAGTTGTTTCATTAGGCTTCAGTATATGACATTTTTTGGAAGTCCTAGGGTGTACAGTATACTTAATCTCGGGGGAGGGGTCATTTTCTGACCGATCGCCATACTTTTCCTTTGTTATATATATTTATATAACTGGCGTCTAATTACAGAACGATTCCGTAGCCATAGTTCTGGGTTTTACCACGAGATGCCGCTAGTGTCGTGACGTTCAGATAGCGTATACCTCGTACTGTACGGTGTGCTTGGAATTTTTTGTCGATAGTTTAGCTTTAAAACCATACTTTATCATCGATAATTGGTTTTGAAGTATTCCCGCTACGTTGCTAAGAAATCGTTATGGAAAACAGTGGCGTACCGTAGTGGGGGCGGCACTTTTTAGGGGGCGGCAAAATTTCACAATAAACAATAATAATATCTTGTAAACATTTGAAACATCCTAATCTATACTTGTATGGCGCCTACGATAGTGCTATTGTCCGGACAGTCCGGGAATCGGCTCGCCGGGTGAACTAGTAACTTTTTCATCCGAGGAGTTCCTGCGAAAGCTGTTGACCTTTTTTTTGCTTGTACGATTCATTCGCGTTCATATACACCACTAATATCCAATAGAACTATTTTAAACAGGTCGCTGCACTACCACCGAATTTTTCATTGCTTGTTCTGTGACAAAACTGAATTTTGGTCTTTTAAATTGAAATACCTAAATAAGGGGGAGCGAAATTTTCTTCCGCCCCGGGCGGCTGACGCCCACGGTACGCCACTGATGGAAAATATTGCGTTGGACATATTAGAAAATACTTGTTGTTATCAAGATAAGCGCTTCTCCACAAAAGAAAATCTTACTAACAAGCATGTATGTTTAGAAAATAAGCAAATCCTGGTGGAGGAAAAATCTATATATTCTGTCGTGAGACTTCATGTTCTTGAAGGATTTTCTACTTTCCTTCGATTACGTGAACATTTGGAGAAAGTACTGTACCAGTACAGTACATGGATTTGCTTGTGAAATTGAGAAGCTAGAATTCAAAAATATGAAAGGTAAAATCTCTTCTGAAATTTTAAAAATGCTGTATTTAATTAATATATCTTAAAATAATTGTTTTCATGAATATTAATTAACAGCTCATTCAGTAGTAATTAAAAATATTATGTACCTGACTGTGGTGTATTGTATTTACACTACAGTCAGAATTATGCTTGTTCAGCTTCTTGACGTCACGAAGTAGCGACATCTCGTGGTAAAAAAACAAAACTACGGCTACGGAATCGTTCTGTAATTAGACGCTAGTTATATATAACAGAGGAAAAGTATGTCGATCGGTCAGAAAATGACCCCCCCCGAGATTAATTTTGGAAATGAGGGTACCTTGAGACACCCAGAAATGCAAAATTTTCGGGTTCTTTTTTTCTGCACGTATGAATGTCAGTGTGTGTGTGTTTTCGTTCACCTACTTTGAAGCTTAATAACTCCCGTGTCTTTTGTCGAAAGGTACTGAAATTTTACAGGGAGATTTGTGTATTAGGAGGATTGTTGATATTAAATTTTTGATAGTTAAAGGTAGGGAGCTGGGAAGATATAGAGATTATACGTTATACTTGGTTGGGGGTCGGACATAATGAAGATTTCACTGGTTATTAGTATTTACACTTTTTTTTATATTAAACTCATCTTTACCCTCAAAATTAAGCTTTTTTTTTTTGAGGGTAGAGGTGCAAAATTAAATAAAATATCACAACAGATGGCGCCATTAGGTTTTAAATAGGTTGTTTTTCCTCAGTTGTCCTGAGGAAACAAATGGGTTGTGTCGGACGTCCTGACGTTTTACAACGATATAAATTATGTAGAGAGGGAGTATTCAAAAGTCAATAGTTAGGTATAGGTTACATGTACAGAAACAAATATTTTATTTCGATAATTATACAGACTTATAAATAGGATGTATCATGTTGTTAATTTATACAGTGCGGTCTCAACATTCTTTAAAGTTATTTGAAAACAAACCAAAAATACAGTATACGTTTTAAAAAATTTCATATATAAATAAGGGGTGACCCATAACTCGGTTAACCAAGAATTATGCACATTCGCAGCAATAAATTAAAACGTTTACTAAACAAGGAGGATCTTATCTTAAGCAATTTTTATAAACTTTGTAACAGAGAATGGTTAACTAATTTTTGGGCCATCCCTTATATTTTCTTATTATTATGTTTATTCAAATTTTTTCCAAGATTTTTTTTTACTCTGTTAACAGAAACTACGATTAATCTTGCAGTGTTATCTTACTTTTGGGCCCTAGTACATTGTAATAATATGTTAAAAATATTATTTTATATCAATAAAACTAATACTTTGAATTCATCAAATATAAAGTGTACCAAAAGTTAGTTAACTAATGCAAGACTAAATTAATTCAAATTGTACGAGGTACAAAACATATCCTTAAAAACCATTGCATGGCTTTAAGGGTATGTTTTGTCCATTGGAAAATCGACCATGCCATAGATGAATAGGGTGTATTTCAGCATTGGAAAGAGGTTCAAGGTCGAGTTCATAAGGTGCACGAGGAACATCTTTAGTTATTATAGTGCAGAAACTTCTGAACAATGGTAATTCTATGGGCAGAAGCGTTGTCTTGATGGAAGGGCAAAGCACATATACAAAGCAAAACTCCAATATTTATAAATCCTAATAAAAATATATCATTTTTACATCTGAAAAAAAAATCGTAGTATATAAAATATTCATTTCAATTGAATAATTATTTAAATACACATAAATATAGCCTATTATATATATAGCCAATTCAAAAAAGGTAAAACGTACACACAAAAATAATGTGGTGTTATATATTTCCATAATTTGCACATTTTTCCAAAGAAATGTAGTAATGCATTCTACGTAACACTCATCTCGTCTTTCTTCATAAACCTAAAAGAATATTAAAGAAAATTTTAAAATGCTATCTTAGACGATATTTGCATCAGCTGCTATCATTGGCTAGTACGACAATGGATGCAAGTATCATCTAAGTATTTCTCTTCATAAGCACACGTAACCTATATCTATAGTATTATAATCTACATGTTTATACGTAGATGTATTATAATCCATAATACATCTACATATAAACACATATAACCTATGTATTTACTTATATTTATAACTTAAAATGAAAATAAAAAATAGAAGAGTAGATTTAATTTTTAGTTAAATTGATACCTGTATTACTTTTGAACTAACCTTTATGCTTGCATTACTTATGTAGTAAGCTGCAGCTCCGCCATATTGATCGTTAATTAAATTCATGAATTGAAAATAACACAAAAGTATCGCAGAGTTATTCCATAGATGATCATTTACGGGAACGTTTATGGTGGATGTAGATAAAGTAGTCTCAAATGGCGAGTTTAAAGAAATTGTCTCTGTACTCGCAGTAGAAGGGTTTTCAGAAGGAAAGTTCGAAGATATTTCTGTGCTTGGAGTAGAAGGATTTTCGAGTATAGTTGAAGAAAGTATTTCTGTTGTTGTACCAGAAGGCTCTTCATCTGTTTCTGTTATTGTACTAGAAGACTCTTCACCTGTTTCTGTTGTTGTACCAGAAGGCTCTTCACCTGTTTCTGTTACTGTACTAGAAGACTCTTCACCTGTTTCTGTTGTATCAGAAGGCTCGTCACCTGTTTGTGTTGTATCAGAAGGCTCTTCACCTGTTTTTGCTGTTATACTAGAAGACTCTTCACCTGTTTCTGTTGCTGTACTAGAAGGTTCTTCATCTCTTTTTGTTGTTATATTAGAAGGCCCTTCGTCTATGTTTTTGCTTGTACTAGAAGAATTTCCAGTAAGTGGATTCGTAGAAAAGATTTCTACGCTAATATTAGGATTTACGAAAGGAATTTTTATTGGCCGTGTATCCATTATATTCATTTCAGAATGTAAATGCATAGATTCTGCAAGTCTTGAATTCTTAACATTACGAGGAATATAAGCTTCTTGAATTTCTAAAAATGTAAATTATTACAGTAATAAAATATAGAGCTTACATAAATAAACCTTATACATTAATAAAAACAACGAAATATCAACCAATCAAACGAAATCGAATAAACCCCGGTTTACGACCATTTCCTTTAAAATCACTCGCTTTTACTAGTATAATTATTCTATTATGACGTAACGAAATGTTATATTTAAGCATTAAAATTATTAAATCATCCCTTATGATTTTCTAAGTTAATTTTTATGAGTATAACTATAATTTATGACACCCAATCTATGAGAATTCCATGGCTCAATTAATGGCGGTTTTTTAGGAGGAAGCTGTACAGTGTACACGTCAAATTAACTAAATTTAAGCTGCAATAAATTATAGAATATTTAAAATTATTTAAATTTACCTTGCGTACAGAAAGCTGCAAAGATGATCAAAGAAAATAATCCCGGCATTGGTGATGAAGATGATGATCATGTACTGTACTATGTAATTTTAATTAAAACATGTAGAAAAATATATGCTGTTGGGTAATATAGTATAGAAGTGTTTTTATATTTTAACAATATAAAGAAATAAAAGATTTACATAAATATATTGTACATAATTAATAATTTTTAATAAGGAAATTGAGTAGAGGTAATTATAATGGTATCAATAAACCTGTACATCAGATTTACAGTGGGATTTTTCTATGAAAACTTCGAATATTTCTGTGTAAATTATACAATTTTATATTTATTTTAAACAATAGATGAAAAATCACCTTTATTTCTCTAAGTATTCTTTAGTTAGGGAATTTTTAGAGCCAATTTAAATAGGGAAAAGATAGTCTAATCTATCTGTTAAATCCATTCTAAATAGAAGTAAAGTTAAATGATTGCCACTCACCAGCGGCCATATGGACAAAACCATTGAATACTGGTAGTTAGTCGTGGGTTCGAGCCTCGCCAACAAGTTGGTCACGTGAACTTTATGGGGTTTTCTTTACGTTAGTATGGCTTATTTTACGTTAGTAGGGCTTAGTTGCAGACGGCAAAGCGACAAGTGAGCGATCTGCCGAGGGGGGCCAGACTTTCTATAAGAAACTACCCCCCATTTAGGTGATACAAATGTGAAGAAAAGCCCACCAAAATGGCCAGGTGCGAATCCACGACCAATTACGAGTGTTAAGTGATTTTATCCACTCGATCTCTGGTGTGTCTTCACGTTATTAACACCTAAATAGGGACCAGTTTCCATAAAATGCCCCCCGGAAGGCTATTCCCCCTCTGCAGAGCAATCAAAACCAGCCCTAAATAATTAATATTTAATTTTAATTATTCTATACATTTTTTATTTCTCTACTGTTTTATAATCTGATCTGTGTTTTAAATAAACAATATAATCCAACGATTTTCAATCTTTCTTCACTCTGTGCCTTCTTGCGTACCCCCAGTGGTACGTGTACTACTGGTTGAGAATTGCTATTACGACTATAATTAATAATTGTTTTTTTAAATAAAAGAATTACAGAAAAAATAACAAAAACTTCGATCGTATTTAATAAACAATACATTTATTATTATTATTATTATTATTATTTTTAAATTTTACAGAAGATAAGTGAATAAATTCAATTATTCTTTCTGAAATATTTAATTACGAATGCATTACTCAAATATTCGAGCCTTTATCTTATTATAAATGTTTCTTGCATTACAATATAAGTAATCTGCATAGTTAAGTTCGTATTCACACGGTATTTGGGGAGGATTTGGACCAGGCAGAGAAGATACAGACACCTGAAAATAATTATAAATTAATTATAACTTTACTAAAATCTAATAACACCTAATGATTATCTTACATAGTCTCTATCTTCTTCGCATCTATACAAAGGCATTACTATAAAAATAAAGTATATATATATTATAATATACTTGTAGAAACTGTATTATAGTGTTGCGTGACGTAACTTACGATTGTTAATATAATAATTACTTACATTGGGAAAATAGAGCGAGTAGAAGGAACACAGCAGCATACATCTTCGATGGTGAAGGTTAAATGATGCTCCGAACAGACAATGGGACAGTTTAACAGATGGGCTGTTAATTGTGTAACACATAAAGCTGTTAAATAAATAAATAAATTTAAAAATATTGTGTGTTTGATGATTTTAAAGTTGTTATATATTTTTATACGTACCTGTGTATAAATTTACCTGTGTATGAACGACAGTGGGAACGTATTAGGTCCACAATTTGATAATTACAGACATAGATACTATTGTATTATGTGTATTTTTTAATGGTGTATATCTTTTCAGGCGTTCAAAGTATATTTAAATCCATAAGTCATAATTTAGTACCCCTAAAATTGATTTTGCGTAGGAGGTCGTAGAGATCCTACGCAAATAGACTACTGGGGGACTACATAATACACTTATATATTATGTATATTTATATAGATATAAATTTATTAATCGACAGATGGCGACACATCACAAAATTATTTCTGTGTTTATCACACAGCAGAGACTCTCGATGTAGTGAACTCTCAAAGGACGGAAACACCGGCGGGTTCTCACCTCACGACGGTGCAATTTTCCAAGTTTTCTTCGCATTAATAACACCTAAATAGGGTCCAGTTTCTCACAGACTGTCATTCTGGGAGGCACCCCCTTGGCATGTTGCTTGCCTTAACCCATTAATAAAATGAATAAAAACAAAAATTTCATCAGTTTTTCAAATAATTTTAATTTATATCACTTTTTTAATATGTTTTTTACATAGAAAGTCCTGTATGTTTGACCAAGCAACCTGTTTAGTATTTTCTAGTCCTTATATATTTAAACGTAATTTATTATTATTACTACTACATACAAGAAAATGATTTACTTTCTACATTCTTATTAAAATTTAATTACAAATTCTAGAATTTAATAATGTATTTTTTAATTATATTAATCCAAATCTCGAGTTTCTACATTATAATATATAATTATTAATTTGTAAATGAAATCTGAGTAAGGTGAACTATTTGCTGAATTGCTCGAACTTTTCGGAGGATTTGGACCAGGTAGTGCAGGGACATTCACCTGAAAATATTTACAAAATTTTAAAAAGTTTGATTATTTTAGTCCACCATTATTATGTGTCAAGGGGATGAAATCAGGATAGAAATGGGGTAGCCCATATTTTCCTTAGAGAATAACTAATAATATATTCTCATAAGAGAATAATATTGAGAATAACTATGAGAGAAATTTGGTGCATTTAAGATCAAGGGCCATTCTGCAACAAGTTCATAGTTACTCATAGTTTTATAGCGGAAAATAAATGCTACAATAAAACCTCAACACCACATTCCTCCCCTGATTTCATCCTACTATTAAAGCCTTAGACTTTCTAATTTATAAATAAATAGATTTAAAACAAAGAATATTTGATTTAAAATCTTACATATTGTCTTTTTTCTCTAATATTATAAGACATTACTCCTATAAAATACAAATTATGTGTGTTATAATTCAAAATATATCTAAGTTAGGGTGTAATTTATAAACGTACCTTTTAAGAACAAGAGAAAGAAAACAATTGTAGCAGCCTTCATTTTCTATATTTAAGAATTAAATGACGTTTTAAACCTATTAACAATACATTAGTATGACTCATTTAACACAAGAAAATGTTTAATTAATTAATATATTTAAATATAATTATACTTAAGAGTATTGTTATAAGAAACATTCACTTATTACCCTTTAATAATTGAAAGTAAAATTGTTTTAAGGATATGAATTTCACTTCTGATAAACGGTCACTGACGGGAACGTTTAAAAAAAATGGCCATTGTTTGAAGGTTATTTTGTACGGCCGTTATCGGAGGTTCGAGTGCAAATGGGGGGATTTACCTACCGAATAAATTATAATTTATATACTAATTGCATAATTATATTTAAATTTTATTAATGTTTTTAACAAGTTTCAATTCTTTCGTCACTCTTGAAATAAAATTAATCGTGTTAAATTAATCCAAATTAATAATTGTATGCATAAATAATATAACCGTAAATGTTATTATTTGAGATTTTTAGATCAATATTTTTTACTTAAAATCGGAAAGGGATATTTAAAATTAGAACGTTTTACGTGTTGAATACTAATTCATTAATTGACAGGGACAGGTGTACAGGTAAAATCTATCACCGGAGCAATCAGCATATAGTAAATTCCTAGGATTTCTCACCTAGATTCGAACCCGTATTTCATATAAATATATTAGTAAACAATACAGTAGACCCTCCCACCCCTATAACACGTGAGCCGTTCACAGCCCGGCACATGTATATGTAAAATCTAAGTGACTTGTACAACGTGGAATTTATATAACACGGAATTTATCTACAGTGTTATTGGGGGGTCTACTGTACTCGTTTTTTTCTGGCATGTAATTTGCATTTAAGTGTTATTAAATTATATGGAAAATTAATTGCAAAATGCTTCCATTACGTTAATCTACCCGACCAGTATGAAACCATTGAATACACTAATAATAAGTCGTGGGTTCGTGCCTCTCCGACGGGCTGGCCACGTGGAATTTTACGGGTTTTCTTCAAATTTGCAACATTTAAATAGGGAGAAATACCCTTTCTATGGGAAATTGGCACGTAAAGAAAGTTCGAAAAAATCCACGTAGTAAGCCTGGTTGTTCAGGACCGAACCCGCGACCAATTATCAGTGTTCATTGGCTTTTTTTCACTCTGCCATTGGTTTCTATTAAATGAAATATTTTAATCAGATTTTTCGATTTTTAATTGAACTATAACTTAAATAATTTAATAATATATTGACCCATTTGAAAGCGAATTCGTTGGAAGTGGATGACCTGATCCATTATCGAAAAGTGTCATCAATAATTAAATAGATTCAATGGCAAAGATACAATTAATTTCGTTCTATATAATTTGAATGTTAACGATTAATAAATAGACTTCATTACAATGATTTAAAATTGTAAATAAGAGAGAATATGAATTTAATTATTTATTTATTACTATAATTAGGTTAAAAATTATTTTATAAATTACATCTATATTTAATATTTAAAACAAAAAAAATCCATTAGACACGTGTAGAAAACCTGGAAGACACATGACAAGCCGGTTGGCACTGGTAGTGGTCGTGGGTTCGCGCCTCTCTAACGGGCTGGCCACCGGATTTTCTTCATGTTTAACACATAAATAGGTGCCAGTTTTCCGTAGAAGTCTTCCTGGGAGGTACTTCCCTTGGTAGATCGCCCACGTGTCCCATTGCAGTAACCAAATAAATCAATAAAATGGTTGGTCAAGTGTAAACCCAGTGTTTAGTGGTGTTAGCCAAAACCATACATAACATAAAAAATAAAAACTACCAGGAACAGAGGAGTAGAAGTTTCATTATCTAAGGGTTAAGTGAGACTCAGGTAGCTCATTAGAAGCCATACCACAAGTAAATTATCTGCTAGTCTTTGAATATGCCTCCTATTGCTATCGAAACTTCAGCCCTACTAAAAGTAGTAAACGTTAAGCAGGATTTGATTCCAGATTCTAGAAAAATTATACCCTATTTCGAGTTCATCCGGCTGTCAAATCAAATAAAGGACAATTTCTACTGCTGAGCTTACTCCATAAACAATAAGCTTCTAAAAAAAAGTGAACCGTATCGATCGAAACAATGTCAGCAATGCTATTATTCTAAAATATGATTGATTACTTAAAAGAGGGCACGTCCACGTGGCACTAAATTCATCTTTATATAAACAATGCGTTGGTAGCTTTACAATATTCGTTCTTCCTTCAACCACAGAAGCAGCACCCTTTCTAGTGTTAAATACAATGATGTTCTACATTGCGGCTCTGTTTGCAGTTGCTGTAGCAGAAAATGGTGATTTTAATTTCCTTTTTTAATCGAATATTTTTATAGAAAATTAAATTCTCTTTATTTTTAGTCACTTTGCCAGTTTCTCCTCTATACAATCCTCATCTATTCGAGGGTGATATTCTGAAGGAAGAAGAAGTTGATACAGTAAGTAACATTTATTCTGGTTTGGATACTTGAATATAAGTTAATAAAATGTTTAATTCAATTATCCGTGTAGGGAAGAACTGCAATATCAACTCACCAATCAACATGGCCTGGTGGAAGAGTACCCTATCTCATTGACAGATCTTTAGGTTGTTTCTCTTAGATTTTGATTTTAAACAGTTTAAAAATACTTTATTTAGAAATAATGAAAGTATTATTTTTTGTTAAATAGCTTCTGTGGCAGGCAAAATTCGATTGGCAATGTATGACATTGTTCAAAAGACCGGTGGTTGTATTAAATTCACTCAAAGAACTTATGAACAGAACTATATAAAATTCCATAAGGGAGTCGGGTAAGGTATTTTCGAATAACTTAACAATGGCTATTTTGTTTTTGAACTTATTTATTTATTTTAGATGCAATTCCTACGTTGGACGTGTTGGAGGTGGTCAGTTGGTATCAATTGGAGAGAATTGTGATCATTTAGGAATCATTGTCCACGAAATTAATCACGCTCTTGGTTTCTTCCACGAGCACACTCGACCCGACAGAGATAATCACCTAACAATTTTTTGGAACAATATACAGAATGGTTAGTTGCTAATATGGCCAATGTCCAAGCGGTTTCGTTCCCTGAACACTGGGAGTTCGGTCGTGGGTTCGCGCGGGTTGGCCACGTTGGAATTTTCCGGGTTTTCTCCACGTCTGTAATAAGGGCCAATTACCTTTAAAAAGACCTCCCGGAAGGCATCTCCCCTAGGTAGATCGCCCACATGTTGCGTTGCCTTAACTTAAAATCTCCGAATACTGGTAATAGTCACGGGTTCGCGCCCCAGAAACGTTAAAGTTTAACGTTTTTCAATCCTTCGCAGATTGCCCAATTGTTACATTATCTTACTCCACCAATTCAATTGGACTTCACTGAGGATTATGCCCACTCATAATGAGTATAACTGTAATAGCCAAAGTTCTAGTGTCACGCGTTAATTAAGCAGTAAATAATAATATGACTTTTATTTTTAGGAATGGCGACACAATTTCAAAAACTTCACCCTACTCAAACGAAATTATTAAATTCTTTTGATGTGAATTCAGTCATGTTGTATGGTGATACAGCATTCTCGAAGGATGGTATATCGAAGACCATGACAGCCAAATCAGGAAAGAAACTACGAGAAGTTCATGAAAAAACTGGTTTGTCTGTTAGCGATGTTTATCGTATAAAGAAATTATACAAATGTTAAGAAATCTCAATCAAATTAAATACAAAAATATGTAATTAAATTCAAAAGAATTACTTCGAATCGGTGTGTTATCAAGCAATTATTCAAAAAAAATATGTAACTGTTTCGTCTTTCCTTTCCTAATTTCGTTATATAAAATTATTTTATAATAAATTATAAATTAGAAAATAAAAAGTAAAGAGTTTACTCAATTATAATTTTTAACACAGACGATTTAAAGTGTCCACCTATTACCTGTGTTCAGTGTTTTTAAAATGGTGAAGGTAAAACTTATTAAATATAGGCTTTACAGTAGCTTATATGTATAATTATAAGGTCTCACCATGAGGATGATCCTAGTTGTTAGGGATTCGAGTTCGAATTTTAATCAGTTCTTGTAATTTACTGTGCGTGAAGGTGAAATGAATGATGAACAACCCTTAATATGTCGAGGAATGACGTTGAAAAATTAATGAATTCTTAATATAAAACAGTTAAATAAATTGCAAATTTGAATATAAAATTTATTGCTTTATTTAAAGAACCATATAATTATAGGCAATACCATAAAAATAATTTGGTATAATCTTGATATAATTTATATTATGTTTGAGCTCATAGTAAATAATAACTAAATACACTGTTTAACAATGTGTGGCATGTAGTTTTTCCTTGTGTTTTTCCTTGTAGTTGTTCCTAGGTGTGCTTCTTTACCTTGTGTTTTTCCTTGACCTTGTGTCCACTACTAATTATGACAAAAAAAATGTCGATATTCTCTTACAATTGTCAAGCAGTGTAGAAAATGAATAATAACGAAAAGATATATCTTTAAATATATGTTTTCATTTATTATTATTTCTCTGATTCCTCCATAGATTAATCCATCCTTAAATGGGTGAATTAATGTATGGAAGTATCAGGGAAATTTGACATTGAGCAATTGAGTTAATGGTAATTAACAAATGTAAGTAACACGTGAAACATATTTAAAATATTTGTATATTAAACAAATAAAGTATAACTGAAACATTATTTAGTTCGTATCATTGAGAAAAATCCTTCAAAATGACAAGATATTTCAATTTTTTCCTGGATATTTATATCGATTAACTAGCGAAGATAGAACAGACATACAAACATTCTTTGGAGAGTTTTAAATGGATTTATGGAAAGATTATTGTGCATAACATCTGCAGGTGTTGTTAGGTATTTAGTATAAGTATTTAAATTAATTTATGACGAAGTTTTCGACTGTTATTGACAAAAGAGGGTCGATAGGTCAAAGAATGACCCCTAGATGTTTTACATTTTTGGACTCGGGACCTTGATACATCGAGAAATGCTATGGATACGAATGTGTGTGTGTGTGGGTGGCACGATTTTGTTTACCCAATTTGAAGCTTAATAACTTCTGTGCCTTTTGTGAAAAATATCTGAAATTTTGCAGGAGAGTTTGCGTATTGGGGAAATTGATGATATTAAATTTTGGTGCTTAAAGATCCAGGGAGTGGGGAGATAGAAAGGGTTCATGTGACGTATGTAGAATGGGGTCTGATTTAAAACATGTATACCTCAATATCTTTGAATAGTATTAAGTGCCCAAATTGACTTTTTACAATGTCAAGGATGCAATATGAAATTTCCTCAAGTAATACCGGATATCTTCACTAAGTGTATTAAAAAAATACAATAAATTTCCTTAACCAATATCAAGAATTTGTGTAATAGAGCATTTAGATTCAGTTGTGTATCTTCTCGAAGCTTTTTCATTCAATTAAATTATGCAAATTCACTCTTCCTTTTTCGCCACATTCGAATGATTCTTCAGAAGTGAAAGTGATTGGATCACTAAATTTTCAAAGAATCTCTTGCTTTTTTTAATAGGAGAATTAGTTCCATGCCAACGATCTAAAACGCCCGCTTTTCCATAATTCTGATTGAATCTGTGAAAATAAATAATCAGGTATGAGATACAAGATGGGTTCTTTTACAAATTAATTTCGTTCCACTTACCTCATGTGATGAAAATTATGGGTTTCGCTTACTTTTATAATTGGAAGATGGTAATTAGAATGCTCGATAAGTGTTATAAAAACAGATACAGTATACCATAAGAAGAGAGTAAATGGTGTACTGTTCTTAATAAGTGGGCCAATATACAATGGAATGAGATTGGCAACAAAATGCTCGATGGGGTGACAATAAATTGCCGCTATAGCGATGGGGGCAGTCCATTCGTGATGTTGTTTGTGAATGTGTTTATACAGTTTAGGGTGATGTAACAACCTACAAAATGAAGTATGTATTATATAAACTACTTACTCAACTGAAAAAAATAATAAACAATTTCATGAGATAATAGAGCCAAGTAAGTTATAGGAGCCAAGAGAAAAAATAGGGCAGAAAGGAATATTTGACAATACGCTAAATTTTATGCAAAAATTACATTACAGTAGGCCTCGGTGATGAATTATTATAAGTGGGTTAGTAATAAAAGAAGTTACACTGTATATAATTTATCAATAGACACAATTACTTTCTCCCAAAGATGTAATGAGTATGACAAGGTGTAATGATGAGACACGCGATGACTTTAAACGAAGGTCAACATCGTGCAGTCTTTATTGATAAAGCATGTGAGTATAATGTCTTATAATGAAATCACGAACACTACTGTGAAATGATTATACTTTTATGATTGCACGAGTAAAATACACACTCGTGCAATGTTGGAAGGATCTCTTTTGCGCTTGGAACACCTCACATATGTGTGTATGTATGTGTGTGTATAGCTGTAAGAATGAAGAAAGATTATTAGAATAGAATAAAGATTAAGAATAATTAAAATAAGCAGTCAATACATAAAAAGTATCATAAAGAATTTTTATAAATGTTAAATAGGAATTCAAATTATAGGGATATTTTCTTAATACAAAATAATAATAATTATAATAATAAAATAACAATACCTGTGGATATAATAAAATGCAAATTCATATAACACGTAATAAAATACAAAATCTGAAATTATCCATCGAACACTTGGTATTGTTAACACACTTTTCAAACCTCTCCACTTCAACAATTTGTAACCAAAATGAATGAATGGTAACGTGATAAGAAAATGATTAACTAACACCTGTTTTACCGTCTGGTAAATTGTTGACATTTTGACCTGAAATAAATATTGTAAAATGTAAATCACATATATTTTCAAAGTTTTTTATTTATTTACTTAATTTTTTGTTATACATTTTCTCCTCATCTCTCTCTCACTCTGTCCACTTTCTCTCTCTGTCCCTCCTCCTCTTTTCCCTCTCCTCCTCTTTGTGTCCCCCCTCTTTCTCCCCCTCTCCTCTCTCTGTTCCTTTCCTTCCTACCTCTCCTCCTCTCTTTGTCCCTCCTCTTTCTCCCTCTCCTCCTCTCTCTGTTCCTGCTCTTTTTTCTTCCTCTCCCCTCTTCTTCTCGTTGTTATAACTTTAATCATTAATTTAAAAATAAAGTAAACGATTCTGTAAAATTTTATAATATAAAAGTCTGTTAGACTGTCAAGATAGCATCACACTACACGTGAGAAGCCTCACGGAGTATCAATGACCGTTGAACACACTGTTTAATGCCTTCAGATTTTAAACCTTCAGCATGTGGATTACATTGGGCAGCACCCCCTGCACCGCTAAGGTCTCCGAGTGTCTTGTATAAATAAAATGTTTGTTGCTTGTAGAGCCAAAGTGGTGAGTGATCAGATATTACACTTTATATTGCACACTTAATATTGTATATGAATAAACATATAAAGCTTTAAATTTTATAAAGTAAAATAAAAAATATCTGGACAGACTTATAATATGTTGTAATTATATTAAACTTACCGGAAATGCATCTGTATTTTGTATTCTACGACGAACTAAAGCTTGGGGTTTTCCTGTTACATCCACATAAGCAAACATTAATCCAATAGAAAGATATAAAAATGTTACCCAAATAAAAATACCTGAATAAAAGCACAAAATATCACAAATAAATCGGATTTTATAAAATTACATAATTAAGTTAAGGGGATAACTAACAACAGTATTCAGTGAGCCAATGATAAAAGTAATAAATACTACGAATAAAGAAAGGAATATATCATTAATTTTTGAAGTAATTGACTGCAGAAAGTTTTTTTTTTAAATAAAACATTATAACAGAAAAAAAACCACACGCGATATTAAATTATTTTGCCCGGAAAGTCACGCAACTCGTAGCCGGATTATTTAAAAATTTCCTGTTGTATATGAATTAAAAATATGTATTTTTAATATAAATAAGACAAATTATAATTGGTTTAGGGAACATTATAGTTAGTTATACCTCTATATAAAAATATAAAATACAGTAGCCTCTTGTTATATCGTTCCATACGTCGGTTATAAAGTAGACCCCCCTATAACACTGTTGACAATTCCGTGTTATATGAATTCCATGTTGTACGAGTCACTTAGATTTTACAAATATGTGTGCCGGGCTGTGAACGGCTCACGTATTTGTAAAAATCTAAATGACTCGTACAACATGGAATTCATATAACACGGAATTATCAATAGTGTTATAGGGGGTCTACTGTATATCGCTTAATTTGATTTGTTACCCAACAAGCGCGATATAACGAGGGGTTAACTGTATCTATTAAAATAAATTATAGAAGAAAAATATTAACCCCAAACACAGGAATAATAATCATCTTCACCGAAGAATATAAAATATTTTTTCCACACATATTCAATAATATTGTAAATCATTATTACGGGGGCTCCCAAAGTCCTGAAACAGAAAACGAAATATATTTTTAATTTAAATTCATTTCAATGAAGATTATTTTATTATTAATTACAATATAATTATTTTATATACTGTGGTAATGTATATTAAATGCTATACAAGTCAACCCCCCTATAACACTGTTAATTATTCCGTTTTATATGAATTTCGTGTTGTACGAGTCACTTAGCCCGGCACACGTATTTGTTTTACAAATACAAATAATCAACAGTGTTATAGGGGGGTCGACTGTACGTTCTATCTGCCTGAACGTTGTGTACTTTTCAAAAATTACGTTTTTCTTCGTAAAAACACTCCATAAGTGTTATTTCTAGAGTATTATTAACAAATAAATAGAAAAATAAGCCAAAAAAGGAATTGTTTACATTATTTAATAAGTAACAATGTAACAATTTGTAAAACATCTAGTTACTTTTCTCCAGTTTGTATATCCATATATACAGACTGGGTGGAAAATAACTAGATATTTTAAACTCTATAATTTTTCTACTGATAAAGAAATCATAACAAAATTTTATGTATATATGTACATGGATTAATGAAATCTTAAGATACGCTTTCATATTAATGTACTGTACACATCAAATGATTTTTTATTGTTCTTTGAGTTAGAAGTATAGAATTAGAATAATTTCTCGATGCTTAGTTACTTTTCACTCACCCTGTAGTAATTACATATAAGAAAATAAATTAATTAATATTTTAATTAAATGTAATTTTAGAAAATATAATGGCAAATTAAGTAATTTAATGAGACAATTCAAAAACTTCAATTTGTTATTTTAAAATTAAAAAAAATTGATTTTAAATATCTTATTATTTGTTAACAAAATCTTTAAATTCTATTTAAGAATTTTTAAACAATGAAAGTGACAATGCTGACGTGAACAAATATAGAAAATTCCCCGTATTTTCCAGGAAATGTTCAATAATAAGACAATAAAAACAATAAAATTTGCGCATTGTTCTCTTCTATTCCATGCTACTTCAAGAGAAACAAAGAGAATATAAATCTATTTTTTCGAAGGACATGAACAAAAACCTTAATTATATTTCAAACGAGACATTCATTTCTAGAGATTCATATAATTTCTTATCCTTCAAATGATTATCCTTTATATGTGGGGTACTTATAGGAAGTGACTTGGAACGTTATATCCCTTCCAGAGGATGTAGGAATAAAATTTATTGTAACTTTCTACTTAGAAACAAACTAGCAATTCTAATTCAATCTCCAAAAACGAGAAACTTTCTAAATTAGTTTTTCTAATCATTCAATATACAGTACACTTCATAAGCACACTTTAATAAACAGTACAGCTGTAAATTATAGACACAACCCTCTAATACTAAGCATACACAAATAAAAAGTCATAGATATAATCCTCTAATATACCTACGTGTGATAATGTACCGGTATGTATAACGGTAAAGTTGTGTACATGATCGCCCCCTGTCAGAGAAGAAATTTTTCCTACAGTACCTTTATTTCCCGTGTTTTTTACGGATGCATGAAGTTGGAGTGTCGATCTTGTTCAGTGTGTGTACAGCTCGAGTGAAATGCGGTGTTTTTTTCCTCCCCTTTTTGACTGTGAATGCTTTTTCTTCTAACAAAATGGCATCAGAGAATGATTATTCTGCGATGCCTGGAAACAAAAGACAAGGTAATAAAAGGAAATGCGACTTTCCAATTGGACGAAGTTAACACGGCCCAGAAGGAATTTACAAATAAATCGGCGATCCGGTAAGAAAAAGTATAACATTTTGTAAATAAGAAACGACTTTAAACTAAGAATACAACGAATATATCCGAATTTTACGATAAAAACGACGAATATTAACAGTGAGTTAAACTAAGATGGTGGCCTGTGACGAGAAAGGGATACTTTTGTGGAGAATTAAGTGGTTTAATAAAGAAATAATACTTTTTGTGGGTCTAATCGTGAGCTTTATGGTAGAAAATTACGGAGGAATGTCATGGAAGTAAATGACGAAGATAGAGACAATAAATTAACAATATGCCGAGACTGAGAAGATGCCAATTAAGCAGCGTTAAAAGATGAAGGGAAGAAAAACAAATGTCAATTTAAGAGAAATGAAGAAACTGCCAGAAGGGGTAGTCCCTTCATTTACCTTATAAAGTAGTGGGCTGAAGAAAAAAAGCTAAACAAAGGAAACATTGTTACAATGTGGCAATGTTGCTCGAGAATAAAATGTTTTAAATGCCAAGATTCGGATCTATTTTGTCGAATTATCCCGAACGAGGTGACAATAAGGAGCAACTACATCGCACACTAGTAAGGGTAATCTCGATGAAAGATGGGAGAAAAATAAAAGTTGAAAGAGCAGCTGTGATGTATGAAGACATCGACGAAGATTACGATGATTATATTGAAGCGATACCAATTAAGATACTTTATATGCCGAACCTAGACACAAACCTCATTAATGTGACCAAATTGCAAGACTAACAGAACAAGGTGAGAATGAGTAAATGAAAAAAATGTTGTGATGGACAATGAAGGAAATATTCTTTTCCAAACAAAGAAAATTGACGATCGCTTCGTCGTAAGAGGAAGCTAAAGAACAGAAAGTGTAGTGAACGCGACTGCCTTGTGGCATAAAAGACTTGACAGACAAATTGAAGAAAATGAAGGACTAACGACTCGTAGAAGGAATAGAAGTTGAAAAGATTGGAATGGCGATATATGCATTGAAAGAAAACTGTCAAAGTTACCTTATGTATCAGGTAACAAGGACTCGTCGAGTAGTATTATGACGTGCGGATCTTATTGGACCAATTTCCCCACTCAGTCTAGAGTGCCACGTATGCTTATCTTTAATGAATGACTTCAGCTGATGATGCTCTCAAAGCTCATTAAGGAAAAAAATGAGGAAGCTGCATTTCAATGGGAAATAGGCCTTAGACTCTCTTAGAAAATGAAACGATGACAGAAGAGTCACGAGAGAAATCTACAAGTCATAGAGGACGCGAAGGAAAGTAGTGAAGACAAATATCAAAAACATACTTGCGAGGGTTTACTCCATCTAAGATATGGCGAGCGAGAAATGGAATTGTTTTCGATGCAAAACCGACACGTCCAGGACGAAGAACATGAAAAACAAACGATGTATTAAGAGTAAGACACACCGAGGATATGAGAGAACGAGTATAATGACTGCAGAACATACGAGGTAGTAAAGACGACACTAATGCGAAAAGAAACATGGCAACTACTAATTTATGTAGCATTGCAATTGGGAACAAAGATGAAGCAAAAACAATTACGTCCAAATAGCATTCCTACATGGGAAACTGAAAGATAAGTGTTATGGATATCATGTGAGATGTAAGATGTGGGGTTGTGTTAGAGGCGACAATATATAACAATTTAGCTGAGCTAAATTGTTATATATTGTCGCCTCTAACACAACCCCACATCTTACAGCTTATATCTTATAAGGGAGCGTGAAGTTTGCGTGTCGATTTTGTTCAGTAGTGTTTTTTTTCTTTTTGACACGAATCAGAATGTTCTTACTCCTAACAAACACTAAAAAAATTTATAGACAGAACTGTCTCCATTTAAAAAAAATAATAGAAAGAACTGTAATAGTAAGCGCCCTGAAAGATAAAAAAAAGTTATTAACAGTACCTTATAATAGTAAAGATGCTGTCTATTGGAGGAAGCTAAAGCCTATCCCGAAATGAAGAATTGCACATTGTATTCAGTTTACTACTTTTATCTTTTTTTAAAATAAAGTATGTGTGTGTGTGTTCAGTGTTGCGTTGTTATTCACGTAATAATAAAGTGAAAAAGATTGTTTTATTAATAGTCACCCATAATAATAATCCCACTAAGAAATAGAGCAGTGGCAGCTGAAAAATTATAGACAGTGTGTGTGCTGTTGATATATTTTTACATACCGTATATAGAAAAAATTACTTACAATTTTGCTGAATAAAATAGGAATTTTCAAACAATCTGTATTCTGAATATACACATTTTCGTTGATATACAGAATGATAGATAATTGAGGAAAATAAGGAAAGTAATGCAAGCCAATCGGATTCTTAGATTAACATGAATAACGTATATTATTGATTATTATAGTCTTACTGTCCTTTAATTTCTTAATATATATTTTTTGTCAACTTGGGCATTAATTATTAATAGAACTATTATACTGGTTCTTTATTGAGCTACCTGTACACATACATCTGTTTATATCTGAGTTTCGGGCTATTATGCCCCTCATCAGCAGGATTACAATTATGATAATGTTGAACTATAAAATAACAGATAGATAATTAAAAATAGAAATTAAGGCATAATTGTAATCCTGCTGATGAGGGGCATAATAGCCCCAAACACAGATATAAACAGATGTATGTGTACAGGTAGCTCAATAAAGAACCAGTATAATTGTCCTATTAATAATTAATGTCCAACTTGATAAAATATATATATTGGAAAACTCATATTATTGTTTATTATTCAATGAGTATATTTATTAGCAAAGCGCAATAAAATATTTGCCTCGACTAGTAGATTATATAAACCAGTGTTTCTCAACGGGGGCGATATCGCCCCCATGTGGGCGTTTTTCCATGTTAAGGGGGCGATTAGTAACAATTTGTATTTTGGGGGGCGAAAAACAATTTTCTGAGCGATATAGAAAAGCATTATATTAAGAATAATTAGATATTTTATTCGTTATATCGTACAATAATTGAACAAATAACATTATACTAGTTACAAGTCTATTGAATGCGGTACGAATTTGGCGTTAGTCTTGGTCCTCGGCATCGGAATTTTGAAGTGAAGGGGCGATAATAGGTAACGGTTTTATTGAAGGGGGCGATACTACGTTGAAGTGGGCGACGATTCGTTAGAGATTGAGAAACACTGATATAAACTATATTGCGTAATTGGTGGACCCTGTTATACGGGTATTACAATTATTAATATTTTAGTCTGTGCAGTTAAATTAAAATTTGAAAAGTATAAAATTAAACGCAGAAAGAACCTTTTAATACTAAGTGAGCACAGATAAGTCTAATACTAAGTGCGCTCTAATAAAAACAATTATGAAAACCCAATAATACTAGGGGCCTCAGATTAAAATATTATAGACCGAATCTTCTGATATTAAGGGTCTCAGATTAAAATATTATAGGCCGAATCCGCTGATATTAAGAGCCTCAGATAAAAATCTATAGACCGAATCCGCTGATATTAAGGGCCTCAGATTAAAATATTATAGACCGAATCCTCTGATATTCAGGGCCTCAGATTAAAATATTATAGACCGAATCTTCTGATATTAAGGGTCTCAGATTAAAATATTATAGACCGAATCCGCTGATATTAAGAGCCTCAGATAAAAATCTATAGACCGAATCCGCTGATATTAAGGGCCTCAGATTAAAATATTATAGACCGAATCCTCTGATATTCAGGGCCTCAGATTAAAATATTATAGACCGAATCTTCTGATATTAAGGGTCTCAGATTAAAATATTATAGACCGAATCCGCTGATATTAAGAGCCTCAGATAAAAATCTATAGACCGAATCCGCTGATATTAAGGGCCTCAGATTAAAATATTATAGACCGAATCCTCTGATATTCAGGGCCTCAGATTAAAATATTATAGACCGAATCTTCTGATATTAAGGGTCTCAGATTAAAATATTATAGACCGAATCCGCTGATATTAAGAGCCTCAGATAAAAATCTATAGACCGAATCCGCTGATATTAAGGGCCTCAGATTAAAATATTATAGACCGAATCCTCTGATATTCAGGGCCTCAGATTAAAATATTATAGACCGAATCTTCTGATATTAAGGGTCTCAGATTAAAATATTATAGACCGAATCCGCTGATATTAAGAGCCTCAGATAAAAATCTATAGACCGAATCCGCTGATATTAAGGGCCTCAGATTAAAATATTATAGACCGAATCCTCTGATATTCAGGGCCTCAGATTAAAATATTATAGACCGAATCTTCTGATATTAAGGGTCTCAGATTAAAATATTATAGACCGAATCCGCTGATATTAAGAGCCTCAGATAAAAATCTATAGACCGAATCCGCTGATATTAAGGGCCTCGGGTAAAAATATTTTAGGCCGAATCCTCTGACGTCAAGAGAGTTAGATAAAAATGTTATAGACAGAACTCTCTAATACTAACAAGTAAGTACGCTTTAATAAACAGTGCAGCGGAAAAAATTACACACTGTATTCAGCGTTCTATTTTAAAATAAAGTGTGAGTGTGTTTAGTGTAGCGTTGTTTTTCAAATAATAATAGAAGGAAAAAAGTTGCCAGATTAATAATTACCCCTAATGATAAACCTCTGTAATAAACAGAGTAGTTACAAGTTTAGTATATATTTTTTTATATATAGAACAAAAATACTTACATTTTTGTTGAATAAAATCGAGGGATTTTCAAGCAATGTATATACTTACATTGCAATTGGGAACAAAGATGAAGCAAAAACAATTACGTCCAAATAGCNTATATACTTAATATATATTTACGTCAATATATAGAATGATAGATAATTAAGGAAAAAAAAGAATATAACGTAAGCCAATTGGAACCTCGGATTAACATACTGTATATATTATATATATATATTTATTATTTATTTATTATTTATTTATGTTATTTATTTATTTATTTATTATATATACATGATTCGAATAGATAAGTGTTTTGGTAAATATATGAAAAGATTTTCTCGTGTAATAATTTTTAAACTGTGAATTAAATAATTAATTATATGCTTTAATTAAAATTAAGTTTATCGCATAATAGGTGAATCCTATTATACGTGTATTACAATTAGTTATATTGCAATGCCTCTTCTCATCAAACCAAAGTAAATTTTTTATATTTAATGTTACAGAAATCTAGCGATGAGTTGCTTCTTTATCTCCCCACTCCCTCGACCATTAACCACCAAAATTTAATAGCGTCAATGTCCCTCATATAGTAGCCACCTTACTAAATTTCGTTTCTTAATCTTTACCCTATCCTGCGATATAAGGCCAAATAGATGCCAACACAAATACATCCCTCCCCCACAAACACAAATATATATATGAAAGGGAAAATTACACGGATCGCTTCTTTGTTTCCTGAGAAAAATTGGTAAGCTAAAATAATATTATGGACCCACTCTATAGGATTCCATAGAATTATTTCTTAGATGGTGTGGTTCCATACTAAAGGTAGTGGTAATAGTTATATAAAGTATCACATGTAATTTCTGTCACGCAATGGAATTTACATGAAGTAATGTAATATGTCCTTCACAAAACTTGTCTTTTTCCGCAAATTATTCTTTATTAAATTTATTTGTAAGCTCCGATACGTAAATATTTTCCTGTTTTTAAATATTTTCCTCTAAATTTCTTGTATTTTACAAGAAAAACACTCGATGACTATGAAATTCAATACAATAACATTTACATTTATTAGAAAATGGTACGGTTTAGAATAAAATTTACGAATATTTTCCAGTGTTTTCGCCGTCTAAAACTTAGGGAATCGATGTTGGATATATTTTTAATTTTCTAATAATTTTAAACATAACACAGTTTCAAGTCTTTAGAGAATAACACGAGAAAGATACGAAACGATTCCCTACATGTTTTCATGATTGTGAGATAAATATAGAACGGTTTTTCTTGAATAACTTTAAAATGTCTTTGGTTCATCAATGGCAGAGTGAATAAAATCACAGAACAATGTAATTCATTGTGGGTTCACGTCTGACTACGTTGAGTTCTCTGGGTTTTTTTCACGTATCTAACACTTAAACAGGTCTTAGTTTTCTCATATAATTTCCTTGAGGGAGACACACCCGTAGCAACGTGTCAAACACCTAAATAGGAGCTAGTTTTCCACAGAAAGTCCTCGCGAAAGGCACCCCCTTGATAGATCGTCTTCGTGTTGCTATGCATTATTTTATCAATTTAATTTAATCAATTCTTGTAAGGGGAATGAATACGACAGGTTTGTAACATGCACAGATATTCCAAACATTCTTTAAAATAACCGAAAAATTGTAACAGAAATATATATTTTTAAGCTGTAAGAGCATATAATAAATACACCCATATACAATGTGGATTATATTACATGATCCTGACAAAGATCTTAAAAGTTACTTATTTTCCAGGAGCCTTTTCAATTTTATAAAAATTAAGCTATCCCTACTCCTTAAAAGGTCAGAAGAGCTTTATAATTTCAAATGGGTTTTCCCTTATACCTTTTCTATTTTTGTATTGTCGATTATAATGGAGAAAATCTCTTCAAATGTCATTAAAATAATAAAATGTTTCATTTTCAATTACTCCTATACGAGGAAGTTCTAGTAATTACCATCCTTGGATACACAAGAAAATTAGTCGAGATATTATTAAAGAACGAAGTTACTGTGCAATATCAATGCCAACGAATTTAAGATATGTTGAAATAAATTATATTATAGTTGCGTAAATTGTATTGTACATAGAACTAGAAGTTATTCTCTTGTAGCAGTTTCGTTCATTATCCTCCTTGTGTATATGTTTAGTCAGTTGTGTAAACTCGAAGAGTTCAACTTAAATTATAAAACGCACCCAACAGTAGCCGAGTGGATGCTATTAATTGATCGTGGGTTCCCGCCTCACCTATTAGTCCGATCATTTGGAGTTTTCAGAGTTTTCTTCACTTATCTAATACTTAAATAGGGGTCAGTTTAACTTTGATCTTCACATGTACTGTATCACTTAAATAGTTGCCAGTTTCCCAAGAAAGTCCTCCTGAAAGGCACCCTCCTCTTGCACTCTAAGAAGCCTACTTCTGGTGTCAAAACTGTTCGTTAGGTCCTGCACATGAACGTAGAGAAAATCTGGCAAATTCCTCGTAGCAAGCACGTTTATCAGGCACGAACCCACGACCGATTATTATCAGTTGTTTTATTCATTGGCCACCGTCGTAAAGCGAGCCATCAACTAGTATGACGGTTTCGTAGGAACAAATTAATTGTAACAGCGAATGTCTACTATATACAACTTTATAATAACAATTTTAATGAATTACAATTCTTACATTACGATTATTGTAACATAATTATGCAATATTACATCAAATATTCATTCAAAACGTCTAGATTAGATAGTGTGAGATTTGAATTATGTAATGCCAGAAAGTAGATATAGTATCAAAAGTACCTTTACTCCATTTAGGGCATGGACCTTCTGTTACGAGGCTGAAAGATAAATTTCCATAGTTTAATATAAGTAATTAAATTAAATTATATAAAGTAATTTTATTTAAAGTAATATTTACACAAGTTCGTACGTCGTACTCGATATATTTTTCATTTCCTTTCCAAGTATATTTAGCAGCACATCTTACATCACAATAATCTTCGCTNAATTATTATTATGCAATCAATTTTAATTAAATTGTATACAGAAAATTTGATATTAATTAGGAAAACAATATATTAATTAAGCAAAAAAGTTTAAAAGTCTCCTTTATAAAGCCGTATTCTTTATTAATTATAGTAATATTGTTTACAAATAATACTAACAATACTGATTTTTATGATTGACAGAATAATTATAGTATTTGTTGTATATACTAATAATAAACATTTAAATAAAAGATTTAAGTATATACATACAAACAGTTCTCTAAATCAGGACTTAATTCATTCATAAACATTTATTCATAAGTCGAGACAAAACCCCTTTATAACGCAAATTGAACAAGTCGACTTCTGTGTTCTTGTAAAGGGAATTAAAGTAGATTTAAAGTAAATTTAAACAAAGTATAGAAACATGATTTCTTGAAGCGTAAAGAAAGCACCTATAATAGACCCTCACTTTATGGTTTAAGGCTTATTTGATTACGGCTGCTTCCAGGGAGGTCTTTTAAAGAAAATTGGCCCCTACTAAATGTGTTTTCGATAACGCAATTTACAATTTATGACACTGGATTCGTGGGATATTTCACAATAGCTCCATTTAAACTAGTGTACAAATATTATAAGAAGATTGTTTATTATCACGCAACATTAAAACTAATACTAAACCTATTCATCATGCTATTACTGTACAATAAACATCCTTTATATTTATATAGATGTACAAAGGAAATGCGCTAAATTAGGGCATCCGCTTCTAAGTATATCTTGTGCTTCAGAGTAGCATTAAGTGAAAAAAATGTTTACAGTCTTGTCAACAAACTGTGGAAGAATTTTACAGTTTTTGGATTCGGGGACCTTGAAACGTCAAAAAAATGCAAAAATTGGGTATTTTTTTTCTTTATGATTCTATAAAGTTTTTAAATAAATTTTATAAGCATATTTTAATTTGATTTTATAAGAATTGAATTTAGAATTTCCGTACTCGTAAAAAAGTTTATATAAAAATAGAAAACTTAATTATTAATAAAAATAAATAAATGAAAACAATTTTGTGGTAAAATAAAATTAAAGATAAATTTTTCGATTACCAGTTGTCCATTACAGACAGGTATAAGAATTCCTGAAAGAAAACAAAATTTAATTAAAGTTCTAACATTTGTAAAAAAGTTTCAAGTAATTATTGTATATAATTAGAGTAACATATAATATTTCTTTTATTCGTAAAAGGCATAAGTTATATTCTATTCAATATAATGTTTTATGAATAAAATGCCATATTTCGGCGCGATTTACCCACAAGTTACAGTGTTTAAAGCAAATTGAAACAGATGAGGGTGATGCAAAAGTGCGTGTTATATGCCAATTTTAAATCAAAACTATAAACTAATGCTTATGGCGCAATGGTTGCTCCCATAGACATAGAGTATATGGTGGAACGAATTACGCAAAGGTTTTGTTTTTATTATAGGAATTTTCTGTAAGGTATACGCACGAAAATATGTTGGTAAAATTCTACTTAAACATTTCTAGTTATTTGTAACCACAGTGGTTACAAATAAATAATTAAGGTTCATCGGTCTCTGAGTGATTTCTCAATAATGTGTGATAAGTCCTAGCAAGAGCTATTTATAGTGCTCAGATAATTAATTAATAATAGTAGGACAAGAAGCATAATAACAATTTTATTAATAAAGTATCTTAATAGTGTCAAAAGTAATTTTAAGTGCTTTTGCTGGGGAAGTTACGCAACTCGTTGCTGGATTTTTATACCAATGAATTTAAGTTCTGGATAAATTATTTCGATTGTAAAATTTCCCACTTAACAGAGCTTTTCACATATTTCAATCTCAAAGTTTCCCTAGTAACAGAGCTTCTTAACAAGGGGCTCTGTCCAGTGGGAAACTTTACAATCGAAACATTTTATCCATAATTTAAATTAAATACAACTTTTACATTCCAACATTTGATTTAATTCACAAATAAACTTTAAAACCTTGACTACTAGAGTCATAAAATTATTATAGAATAGCGTACATTTGAATGTAACAAACTGAAAATAAAACTTACCCTGTATATAGAGAACGGCAAAAGTACTCAACAGAAATAAACCAAACATTTTACTACTGGAATTTTCGACAGAACGCAAATATATTTACTTCCCATACAATATACCATTCATTTATTAAGGATTTATTCTATAAAACATTATTATGATACAACAATTAATAAATCTTATGATTTATTATTTAATAAAATTGTCTATGTGTCAAATGAATAAATCTATTCCAGGAAGAGGAATTTTGATGTCGATATAATAACACAAAATTTTAAATTGTTCTTAAATTTTTATATTCCTTGTAATATAATACACTAGAACACTTTCCAAAAACATCCTTTCCAGTTATTATTGTTAAACAATAGAACAGAGTGTAATAATAATTATTATTATGCAATCAATTTTAATTAAATTGTATACAGAAAATTTGATATTAATTAGGAAAACAATATATTAATTAAGCAAAAAAGTTTAAAAGTCTCCTTTATAAAGCCGTATTCTTTATTAATTATAGTAATATTGTTTACAAATAATACTAACAATACTGATTTTTATGATTGACAGAATAATTATAGTATTTGTGAATTTTTTGTCTCTTTAATCCTTTTGGTAGACTATCTCACAGCCAAGGTTAATAAATTCTTTTATTAGTTTTCACATATGCATTTCGAACCGGTATAACATTTCCGGTTCCTCTTCAGTGTTCTNTTCAGGTTATAAACTCCTTTTAGGACTCTTTATAGAGTTTATAACCTTTAAGGACTCTTTAAGGAGTTTAAAACCTGAATTGGCTGTGAGATAGTCTACCAAAAGGATTAAAGAGACAAAAAATTCACAAACGAATAAATACAGCTATACCCAGAATATTCAATTATAGTATTTGTTGTATATACTAATAATAAACATTTAAATAAAAGATTTAAGTATATACATACAAACAGTTCTCTAAATCAGGACTTAATTCATTCATAAACATTTATTCATAAGTCGAGACAAAACCCCTTTATAACGCAAATTGAACAAGTCGACTTCTGTGTTCTTGTAAAGGGAATTAAAGTAGATTTAAAGTAAATTTAAACAAAGTATAGAAACATGATTTCTTGAAGCGTAAAGAAAGCACCTATAATAGACCCTCACTTTATGGTTTAAGGCTTATTTGATTACGGCTGCTTCCAGGGAGGTCTTTTAAAGAAAATTGGCCCCTACTAAATGTGTTTTCGATAACGCAATTTACAATTTATGACACTGGATTCGTGGGATATTTCACAATAGCTCCATTTAAACTAGTGTACAAATATCATAAGAAGATTGTTTATTATCACGCAACATTAAAACTAATACTAAACCTATTCATCATGCTATTACTGTACAATAAACATCCTTTATATTTATATAGATGTACAAAGGAAATGCGCTAAATTAGGGCATCCGCTTCTAAGTATATCTTGTGCTTCAGAGTAGCATTAAGTGAAAAAAATGTTTACAGTCTTGTCAACAAACTGTGGAAGAATTTTACAGTTTTTGGATTCGGGGACCTTGAAACGTCAAAAAAATGCAAAAATTGGGTATTTTTTTTCTGTATGTACAGTGGTGATATTCAGCGGGTTCGCACAGGTTCGGCCGAACCCGTTGTTAACATTTTCAAAGTTTCCCGAACCCGTTGTTAACATTTTCAGTTTTCCGAACCCGTTGTTAAACACACGTAACATTTCTCAGTGGTTTTGTTTCTTTTAGAAAATATATTAAAATAATCGTATTATACTGTGTAACACTACTAAACTAGAGCCTTATACCCCGTTCGCCTTGGTGCAACCTCCATCGACCGTTTCAATTGAGATTAAATCGCGATCGACTCAAGAGAGTTCTTAAAACTAGGTCCAGTCATAAGAGAGATCCCACAATCCCACGCGCGCGAGAAAATACAAGATGGCTGCGGAACACGTGTCGGGCTATCGACGGCGAAATAAAAAAGATATTGTATTTCGAGAAACGATGACATCTGTCTATTATTATAATAATAACTAATGATAAAATAAATGATTTAGAAAAGTTTTTTCTTGAGAAAAAGCCAATTTTTATGTTTATAAAATATTTTGAATGAAAAATATTAAAATACAGTAGAACCTCGATTATCCGGACTAATTGGGAATCAAGGTAGTTCGGATAAGGAAAAATCCGGATAATCGAAACAAATACTTTAATTCGTTCTTTAATGATAATATAACACGTTTTCTTTTCGATGACATATCGGTAATATTAAAAATAAATACTGTATTTAAATCGTGATCAAATTTTCAAGAAACAAATGTTTTATTGAATTTGGACTACTACTGACCAGCGCTAACAGACTAGCTATTGTTTAAAAGGCCCTCTGGCGGCTCAAGAAGACGGATTTTATAAAATAAAAAGCAGTTGAAACTGCATTTTTATGAATAAAAATTTGACAAACTATTTATCGTTTTATGACGAGTAAAATTTTTTCGTCGCGTTCGCGGCTTTTAAGTAATGCATAAACCTTCGAGGCGCGAGGCCCTTCGGACCGCGAGGCATAGGCGGTGGCCCACGTCGTCCATGCCTTACGCCGCCCTTGGTCATAGAAATGATGTAATTTGAATATAAATTATTTATAAATACGTATGTCAAGTTATATTTTTATTACTACGTAAAATATATTTAAGAGTTTACGACCACTGTGCTGGGTGAGACGTTGTTGAAACAAAAAAAGTTATGCATTCCATCACGTACATAAACAGTGTCGTAATTCGCCAAGTGCAAATCAGCAAATTCGTAAAATTTTTGTTTATTTTGAACAATCCGGATAATCGAAAATCTGGATAATAGAAGTCCGGATAATCGAGGTTTTACTGTATGTACAAAATAAACCATTTTGAACACTTTTTTTTTATTATTTATCAAAAAAATATAGTTCTGGCATAAACAATGTTAAATTTTAACTGACTTAATTTTGCGAACGCATCTTTTTTATTTATATGGTTATCTTAAGGTCAGTTTTTGCGCTAATGCACCATTTGAGCGAAAAAAAATCGTTAAGGAAAAATTTTCTGTTAGCGAACCCTTTGTTAAATATTTCGAATATTACCACTGTGTATGTATCAATGTTAGTGTGTGTGGAGGTACGATTTTGTTCATCCAATTTGTAGCTTAATATGTAAAAACTTAGAAGATAAAGAATTTGAAGTACAGGAATGCTGGCAAATATCATAAATTTAAATAAAATGGGAAACGAACCACACATGCCCTTTATTTATCTCAAAAACAAGGTTAGATAGATTGTACCCGGTAAAATATTCAGGTTTTAGTGTAAAGAGGAATAAGAAAAAGGAGGAAGAAGGATTTTGTAAGGCATACTATTTCCTTTTTTAACCTCCTCTAAAGCTTTTTGAATCACTTACTGTATATAATTGTATACTTACTACTTTAAAACACAATACAAAACAGTTTATTTAAAATTTAAGTTCCGTTATACTAATATGGAATGCAAATTCCTCTAACGATCTAATAATATAATATCAAATGCATCCCACATTATATAATATCCCGTATTATATAATGTGGCCTACTGCTATAATCTTTAAAGCCGGATAGTCGAGACTTTACTATATACTTAGAATGTTAATTAAACATATGATAAAAATGAAAGTTGTATATATAATTTTCGATAGACGATAGGGCAAATACTGAATGATCGAAAACCCATTAATTTTTGGGGGTTAGCTTGTCCCGAATATGTACAGTACCTCTCCATTAACAGATATAACAAATATCCATAAATAAATTAATTATCATTGTAAATATGCACTATAAACATTTCGAAATGGTGCCGTGGAGACCCTGGATCTAATCCCATGGGCGAAAAACTCCAAAAACTTTTAATGGGAGGTCTGTTCACGATATTTCGGGCCACGCTTCTCACTACCCAGCATCTACAATTGTGGGCATGGCCAAACCATAAAGGGTATTGTAAAGAAGGCCGTCATATGTTTGATTAACATTCATAACATATAGTAGTGTCGATAATTCGGCTTAAAAGAACGCTAGCGGAAGGCCAAATAATACGAAAGATTATATAATGTGAGATGCATTTCATAACAGATTGTTAGATAAATTTGCATTACAAGCTTCCGTATCAGTATGCAATATTCTAGTTAACAGGTTTTAAATTTTAAATAAACTGTTTTGTATTGTGTTTTAAAGTAGTAAGTATATTATTATATACAATAGTGGATTCAGAAAGCTTTAGAGGGGGTAAATAAAAAAAAAATACGTTTACAAAATCACTTAATGCATGAGATACTCGGCCTTACTCCTGAGAAATCCTCAGAAGGTGAGTGCCACTGTGCCCTACGCATCATGTAAATTAGCTCCTGATTATGTCCATTTACTGTATTGAATAAAACTAAACGTATTATGCATTCAATATGAAAGATTTTATAAGTCAATCTTGCACGAAATGTTCAATCTTGTATAAAATATTCTGTTTTTATGTCGATTTCCGGAAAGAACAGGCAGCAGGCAATAAAAATTACACACATTCATTTATCATTCTAACATTCTTATTTCTTTATACTTCTTTCGCCTCTTCTACCTCATACTCGTAATCTATCGCTCCTTCAAACGATCACTTAGTTACATCCTCGAAAAAATCCCCTTCTTGGGGAGAATTTTTCCCAGTAAAGCCGGGTACCTAAGTTTTCCCTGGGTACTTTTCTCCCCTGTGAAGATTTCTAGAACCGCTACTCAGCTTATCCACTTGCTCCAACAGTAATTTCTATGATAGTACCCTGTTTCGTGAAGTACAGTACAAATATAGGCTACAAGGTGCCCCATAAGTCTTGAACCGTAGGTGTTAAGTTAATCTGTGTTTAGTCTTTTACAAGTAAAGAATGAAACTCGGTAAAAAGAAACAAGTTATTTTGATGATGGGGTGATTTTGAACTGCGTGAAGGCCATCATGTGTTACATCTTACATATTTATTCGAATAAATTAAAGGTAATAGATACATATCTATGTGTTTAAATATACTTTTTACATATAAAATATGCGTTATTGGACTTTAATTTGAGCCACATTGACACAAATTGTGTTTATATAAAGATTTCAAGGAAAAATCATGCACGTATATATAAATCCAATTCCTTTTTAACAATAAATTGAAAAAAATATACAATAGGAATTTCAATTTTTCTTGTTAATATTCTACATAAATTATACTAAAATTACTTAAAATGACTTTCCAAATTATATTATTCAAGAGAAATTAAATTCTAATAAATTAAATAACTTTATCGTAATTTTAACAACTTTTTAATTTATAAAATTATCATTTCACACCAAACAGATTTATATAACACATTCATACGTTAATACTATAATTCCCATTCTATACAATGCATTTCCTTGTTAACTGTTTTAATCTTCTTATATCAATGCATACATACATACATAATTTAACATCCTTTACAATAAAAAGCAACATGCCAGACGATTAAAATCATTATAGTAAAGACAGATACTTATCAACAGTTCATACTTTGAAGTACAGTCTATAACATGGCGTATTTATTCATCTCAGCCATCTTGGTTGCGTTTTGTGTGCAGGGTAAAACTTTTATCATATGTTTTCTTATATTAAAAATATAAATATAAAAAAATTAGCGATTTAAATAATTATTTTCCTTCGAAATTTACCTAACCTTACCTTACCTAACCTAACCTAACCTAACCTAACCTAACCTAACCTAACCTAACCTAACCTAACCTAACTCAACCTAACCTAACCTAACCTAAATTTATAATTTTAAAACTTAATTTCTGAAGTTATTTTTAAAATTTATTTTGATTATATTGAATACATTGTAACATGTATAAAATAAATTATTTAATAAAATATTTATGGTTAAAAATTTAGAGTACTTAATATAACTAATGATTTAGCTCAATATTTTAAGAGTTAGCTATATCGAGGTGTACTATATTACAGTCAAACCTGTAAACGGCCACTGACAGGAACAGAACAATGGTTTGTAGGTTATTTTGTATGAATTTGAGTTGATAAAGTTCCTAAAAGTTGGTCTCTGTTTAGTGGTGGCCATTGTTTCCAACAATGGCCACCACTAAACAGTTCGACTCTATAAATAATATTCAAAATTTACTTAAATAACCACTATAATCAGATTTATTGTTATATTATAGTGAAATATATGGTCTTGTTGGATTGAAGATAATATATTAAAGAATATAATCAATATGTTTCCATTCAATTGTACTTTTACAGGCAAAGTACTATTTCTTTGTATTGCACGTTGCATTAGAATCTTAACATGTCTCAAGTCACAGTAGCAATGTTGATCCAAAATACAAAGAAATAAATGGTTTTTTGTTTGATATTTCCATCAATCGATATATTTTTAAAAAGTAGAAGAGCACTAACCGTGCCCTTCTACTTTTTAAAAATAGTACTGTGCTTCATTCGCCACTGTCTATGGAGTTTTTTAAGGGCAAAGCACAACTTTATGTAGCAGTACATGCAAAACAGATTAAATGCGCCAAAAATGACCTATGTATTCGCAATCAAGCTGTGCAAGAAGTAATTTTCTCAGTCTTTTTGGTCGACATATACAGTGTAACTTACATGTACAGTATAAAGTAGAAGGACTTCATCCTCATAAAAAATCTACTGCTTCATTCTTTAAGTACAAAGGTTTATGGTGATTAATATATATATATAATGTATAATCCTTAAAAATGATAGAGATTTTACCTTTTGTATTTTAAAAAAATTATAAATAAATTTTTCTGAATTCATTTGGTATTCAAAAAGAGAATGATATTATGTAACAACAAAATATAATTGTTCCTATACAAACAATTAATATTTCCGCTTTCAAATTAACAGTTATAATCAAAAATAATTTTTCTATATGTGCCATATGGCCTTGAGCACGCGAGGTCATGCAGAGAAGCCCGATTTTTGAGGGTCCCCCCTTTGAATATTTAAATTTCCTGATTAGGACAACGGCATGGGCATGGACCTTCTGTTACGAGGCTGAAAGATAAATTTCCATAGTTTAATATAAGTAATTAAATTAAATTATATAAAGTAATTTTATTTAAAGTAATATTTACACAAGTTCGTACGTCGTACTCGATATATTTTTCATTTCCTTTCCAAGTATATTTAGCAGCACATCTTACATCACAATAATCTTCGCTTTCACTAATAACCTGGAATAAAAATTTATTATTAATTTATGATTAAAGAAACCGTTGAATATTGTTTTTGTTTAAAACTAACCCATATTTTAAGATTTTGTACCCACACCAGTCGATACAGTCTGAAATATTTCTTCAACATTTCTTTAAAGAAACAAATATAACAATAAACGATTGGTTTAATTATAGGGGGTTTCTGTGTGGTAGTTGCAATGGAAGCCGTGGTTCCAGCTGTGGTTGTAACTATTTCGGTTGTAGAGATTTCTGAAGTAGTTGTTGTTGAATCTTCTGTTATTGTTGTTTCTATTGTTGAAGAATCATCTGCAGTTGTTTCTATTGTTGAAGAATCATCCGCGGTTGTTTCTATTGTTGAAGAATCATCCAAAGTTGTTTCTATTGTTGAAGAATCATTCGCAGTTGTTTCTATTGTTGAAGAATCATC
>NW_019384990.1:137925-143861 GCF_000671375.1 Centruroides sculpturatus | reverse complement strand
TTCTCCTGCCACAGAGAGTACTACTCCCGGAAATTCAGAAACTCCTTGGACTTCTCCTGCCACAGAGAGTACTACTCCCGGAAATTCAGAAACTCCTTGGACTCCTCCTGCCACAGAGAGTACTACTCCCGGAAATTCAGAAACTCCTTGGACTTCTCCTGCCACAGAGAGTACTACTCCCGGAAATTCAGAAACTCCTTGGAGTTCTCCTGCCACAGAGAGTACCACGCCCGGAAATTCAGAAACTCCTTCGAATCCTCCTGACACAGAGAGTACTACAATCACAGAGCCACCAGGAGGTTCGACTCCTACATCCGGTACTAGCGAAACTATTACCGACTTTCCTGTCACTACGATGACAACCTCAAATCCTTCGGTCTGTCCTGAGCCAGAGCCAAGAGATAGAGAAGAAGTTATATGTTTCATACGTTTTAGGATGTTTTTGCAGCGCCAATATCCAGAAAGAGCATGGTTGTCAATATTAGAAAATGGCTTTCATGTTGAGGTTAGTTTTAAATTCCTCATTTTAAAATAATTCTATATAGAGGAACCTGAAAACACACTTCTAGAGTAAAATTCTGTAATAAAATCTTTAAAAAATTTAGAATATTTATAAAATACAGTAGAACCTCAGAATTCGAATTCAATTCGTTTCTATCAATAGAAGACGTTCGAGTTCAGACAGATATTACAGAGCATACAGTATGGCTGTCTTTATTGTGTTCGAGTTCCAAGAAAAGTTCGTATTTCGGATTCAAAATTTTCTAGAATAAAATGTTCGGACTTTAAGTTATTCTATTGATTCGGTTTTTCTCGTATACAGCAAAGCAACACATGGTCAAACTACCCTCACTGGAGATCTTTTTATGGAAAACAGCCCCCAATTAAAGTGTTAATAATAATCACAATACACAATATCTTACTTTTGTGTATTTTATGCACACATTTTCTTTATTTTTTTTCAGGTTGTATCTAGTAATCCGTGTTCTTTTACGTGCAGAATTACATATTGTGAATACATTGTAAGATTTCTTGTTAGAAGACCTCGTTGTGTAAGTAATAATTTTTTAAAATAAATAATAACACAGTTTATATTAATTATTTTATTTATTTCTAACATTTTCTAAAATTTTTTTTCAGCGAATATAACGTATTTTCTGAATTTTGTGGATTTGTATGTATACATTATGAATTAAATTTTATATAATATTTTATAATCTAGAATATAATTTGATTATTTTTTATAATTTAAAAGGACTTTAAAGCATTTTAAAATATATTCTTAAACATTCAATACTGCTAAATGTAATTATTTACGTTTCTTATTTAATAAGGATTCATTTTAAACAGGTTTTACTGCAATTATTTTATAATTGATACGATATTAATGTATTTATATTTTAATGTGTCATTTCAATTTTTATTGAGATTTTGTTTAATTATCATACAGGCTGGTGAAAAGTCTCTGTGCATCTTTGAATGCACACTTGATGGTAGCATATTGTAAACGACTTGTAAGAGCTTATTTCTTGAAGTTTTGTTGTAACGAGGTTTAAATTTGTAATATTGAGAATAACCGCCCTGTTTCACGACGTATCTACAGGGATAGCCTGATTGCCGAGCGATAAAAGGTGGTAGCTTGCCACTCTGGGGACTCGAGATCGTATCCAGATGGGTCGAAAAACCTCAGGGTGCCTACTCTGGAGTTTTGTGAGTAGCAACACAAACTTGTTGGAAATGTCTCGTGATTCCAACTCGTTTAGTGAATGGTCTCGTTAAAAGGATTGGTACCAAGCTATATAGCAGTAAAACTTTAAGAATTTAGCTCTCACATACTTCTATCATGTTTACTGTACATCCAAAGTCATTAAAGTTGCATAAGAATATATAAACTTTGTATATGTGATAAATAGAAATAATAAAAATTTTATTATTTGCTTATGTAATATGTGTATTTGACATTTATATGATATATAATTAGATAAAATAAACTAATAAATTAGCAACTTTGTTTCAGTTTACTTGCCTTTCTACATCACAAAGTAAATACTGTACTGTACATACCGTTGAACAAATTTTGATAAAATGTTATTAATGTTAAAGTGTAAATAATTTCTGATACATTCGAACTCCGATAACGTCACCTCTAAACAGTGGCCATGTTTTATGTTCTCGTCACTGGTCGTCGTTTAGAGATTTCTCTGTATAAAGGTATTATCTAGATCCTCGCCAGCACAATTTTGGACATTTTTTTTAATATATCGAAGGGCCTCAAGACATAAATAATAGGCTCTGTTTCTGCTCCGTGAGTGCTAAGAAGGTCCTTCTTCTATATCCATTTCAATTCCAGCCAGGCTCACAATAAGGGCGTTGTAATAACAGAGAATATAACCCAACAAAACCCCAAATCAAATTCCACAAATGAATCTATAGAAATTCTGGATTTAAGTGCAAATAAAAGACTTATCCGAATTACTTTATCATCTAAATTTAACTCCAATGATGTAATTAATGTAACTACTCTAATTACCTGAATCAGTGGGAAGTATTCGAAATGACACAAGCCTCGAAGAACGTAAAACATAGAAACTCTTGCAGGGTAAAAAATTACTTCTTAAACGTATCTTTTTGTCGAGATAATACAGTTGAACCTCCGATAACGACCACCTCTAAACGGCAGCCATTTTTTTTGGGAGCGCTTCGTTTTATATCGCCCACAATATAACCTTCAAACAACGGCCATTTTTATGTTCTCGTCATTCATTGGCCGTTGTTCAGAGACTTGACTGTAATATAGTGACCAAAGTTTCTATACATGCTAATTAGAAGTTATCTGTATACTTCGCTGTATACAAGTTAAAGCTTTGTTATTCTCAACACAATTTTTAACATATTACTCTAGATATCTTCTTTGTTGACTAATAAAAATCTTCAATTTTACAGTGTTGAGGAATTTATTTTTCTCACAACACCCCACAATAAATTTCCACATGCCAACTAAATATGGATTTAAAAAAGTGTATTATGTATCTTCCTCCCATACTATACTATATGTTCTCTCTTTATGGCCTCTTCTTCCTATACTATACTATGTGTCTTCTTTTTATGCCCTCTTTCTCCTATACTATACAATGCGTCCTCTTTTTATGGCCTCTTTCTCCTGTACTATACTATGTGTCCTCTTTTATGGTCTATTCCTCCTATACTATACCATGTGTCCTCTTTTTATGTCCTNTTTTTTTTATTTATTTATTTTTTTTATTTTTTACTTTTTTTTATTTTTTAAAGAATTTATTATATTTTATTTTTTCCTTCGTTACTTCGTTGCCAGAAAACGTATATATGTATTAAGGTGCGTGCGCGTGCGCGTACTTGCGTACGTATAAATGCCGGTGTTTCGCCTTCTCCGTCCGTCGTCCTCCCCGGTCCGTTGCGTTCGGTGCCTGCCTCGATTTGCGCCGCGAGGTCTGGTTCGTGGGTTCGAGTCCCGGCCGCTCGGTTTTTCTTTCGTTCGTGCCCCGCCTTCCTCCCTTTGAACCTAGCCGTTCCGCGCCGCTCATTCGTCCCCCCGTTGCCCGCGGGCCTTCCGTCTTGCCCTCGTCTTCCCCGCCTTTCTTTCTCTCGCCCCGTTGCTCGTGACTTCCCTCTTTCGTTCCTCTTCGCCGTCTTTCGTTCGTTTCTTCTTGCCCGGGGCCTCGCCTTTCGGCGTCCCGGCCCGTCTTTCGTCTCCGCCGTTCGCGCGCTTCTGCCGTTTGTTCGTCCCGGCCGTTCGTTCGTCTTCTGTTGCCCCCGTCCCCGCCGTTTGTCGTTGTTCTTCTTCCGTGTTGCCCTCGTTTCCCCTTGCCCGGGGGCCTCGTCTTCGCGTTGCCTTCGTCCTTCCCCGGGGGCTTCCCCTCTTGCCCGCGTCCCCGCTTTTCCTCCTCCCTTCTTGCCTTCGTCCTTCCCCGGGGGCGTCCCCACTTTTCCTCCTCCCCTCTTGCCTTCGTCCTTCCCCGGGGGCTTCCCCTGTTGCCCGCGTCCCCACTTTTCCTCGTCCCCTCTAGCCTGGGGCCTCCCCCAGGGGCTTCCCCTCTTGGCCTCGTTCCCTCTTGCCTGCGTCCTTTCTTGCCCGGGGCCTTCCCTGAGGTATTACCCTCCTGCCCTTGTCCCCGCCGTTCGTTCTTCTTTTATGTTGCCTCCGGCCTCGCCTGGGGCCTTTCTTTTTACCTGGCCAAACGTTTTTTTTCTTGAACCTAACCTAACCTAACCTAACCTAACCTAACCTAACCTAACCTAACCTAACCTAACCTAACCTAACCTCTCAAAACTTGTCTAAACCTCTCAAAACCTGTCTAAACCTCTCGAAACCTGTCGAAATCTCTCAAAACCTCTCAAAACCTGTCTAAACCTGTCAAAACCTGTCTAAACCTGTCTAAACCTGTCNGGTTATATTATTTACTGGCTGTGACACCTCTTCTGCACTTTACCTGGTCTTCCTGTTCTCTTAAACTTGCTCTTACCTTTGGCGCTTTGTGCCCCCTCGCGGCAGAGCTTCGCTCTGCCTAGTGTCTGTCTTGGTTTTTCAGCCAAATTTTGTTCCTTAGGATTCTAGCTTCCTTTTTAAATGCTTTGTCTTGTAGTTTTCTATCTGACACCAGCATTAGTATCTATTAATTTTATTTTATTAAAACAACACGAATACACATTTGTACGGTTATTGTTCGGTATGGCGTTATACCGCTACACACAACGCTACAGAATCCCGGTTTTCGCTTTGTATTTTGAAAGCTTTTTGCGTACCATCTTATTAAAGTCTTTACTATCGTAATTTTGTCAACACTTTAAATACACTTTTTAAATTTACACTCTGGCACTTCTGCTATTTTCTTGGGGGCTCTGGCGCTATTCTAACGCAAACTATCTTATTATGACTGTTCTATGCCGCTATTGCTTTTATGTAAATTGCTTCTTGACTTTGATTTCTGTTGCAGCTCTCGGGTGCGCGACCCACTACCTTTCAGTTATTATTATCAATTTATTAAGCACTTAAGCTACTATCATCTCGTATTATACCCACTTTTCGTTCTAGCAACTTTCAGACTACTATCAATGCCAACGCGTACGCATCATATCTATATCTTTTGGCCAACGAGCTCTTAAAATTATTTAATGCACAAAAACCTGTTTTATACGAACTTGCTGTCTTTCTGGGGCTGCGCTCGTTGATTTTCCGCCTTCTGTTACTACTAATATATTTTCCATTCTATCTTAAGCACAAGTACTCACTTGTAACCACTACTTCACCTGCATCATCTTATTCACATAGTCATTACACTTACTCTTTTCTTATTCGGATTTCTTCAGACTACAACCATAATTAACACGCACATAATACATTAATATCGTTAGCTACTTGCACTCTTATAACTAACTAGACCATAAAAGACCAGTTGCTTTTTAGTTTATTGTGTTTGGTTGGGGCAATTGAGCTTTGGGCTCGTCGCTTTCTGTTTTTAATTATTTTTCCCACATTCAAATAAAACTAGTACTTGTTTTAATACCTGGTACTTTATCTTCTCCACTTTATACACTCGGTCACTAAACCGCACTCCCTACCTCTCGGAATTTCTAAAATTATTACCAATTTTAAAACGCATGCATTATATCTATACCTCTAGACTTCTGTTCCCACAAAATAAATTAATTTACATAAATCAGCTGCTTCTAGCCCTGCTCCTTTTCTAGCGTGTCGGGCTCGGTGCCTATCAGTCTTCTGTTGTACTTATTATACCTTATTTTACCAAGTTTTGTTGCCTGGGTCCTCCTGGACTACAACCAATACGTAAACACAGTTACTTTATTAATACTTTTACATTATAATGCTTTCAAAAAAAAAGAAGAAGAAAAAAGGAAAAGGGGGAAAAGGGGGAAAAAAAAAAAAAAAAAAAAAAAAAAAA
>NW_019384990.1:130455-137911 GCF_000671375.1 Centruroides sculpturatus | reverse complement strand
GTTTAGGTCGTCTGTGAAGTAAGACGTTCATCGTTTTGCTGCTTCTAGACTGTTATCTGAAAATCGTTGGTAAGTAGACCAGTTTTGAGTGTTTGTTTGGTGTCACAGCCAGTAGAATTTAATAGTAAAATATCAAGTAGTTAATTATTATAGTCGTACAGTAATCAGTAAGTACTCCTGTACATTAATAAAAAAATAAGACAACCATGTGTGGAACCCGTGCTCGAGAAGCCGAGGAGTTCGACGAATGCATCAAGGCGACTTTCGATGCCTTAGATACAAGCCGCAATCTGAAAAAAGAAATCAAAGATAGCATCGTGGCGAATCTTGAGACCGTGCAGGACATCTTCATGTCCCTCCTCGAAAGATTCGAGTCGTTGAAACGACAAAAAACAACTAAATCGCTAAGCCTATCTCCTCCAACTTCAAGTCCCTCCGCCACCCCAACTCCTAAAAAGTCTTACGCAGAAGCATTAAAGCTCAGGCCACCACCACGTAATGACAACGTGGTGTTAGTATATAACAAAGACGAAACAAGAAGCACTCATGACACTCTAGAAGAGCTTACTACAAGTGTCAATCTTACTAACTTAAAAGTGGGGGTCAGATCTACTCGACCCATCAAGGACGGGCTGCTAATAAATTGCAACAGCCACGAAGGAGCTAGAAGACTGGCTGAATCGCTAAATAAGAGGGAGGACGTTAGAGTCCGGTCTCCTGGACTACGAGACCCCCGTATAATTATTCCAAAAGTCAGATGGGACACATCGGAAGAGGACATAAAGAACTTCGTCTCCAGCCAACACTCAGACATTTTGGGTGACACTTCTAGACATATTAGAGGCTTGTTTTTTATTGGAAAGGAGAGTAATGGAGAAAGGTCATGGGTGTTAACGATTTCGGCAGAGCTCAGGAGAGCTTTCCGCCAGTCGGGCGACATTACATTTATGGGTTGGTTGTCCCGAAAAATCCATGAATTTTTCGGGACAACTCCCTCCCACCACCCCCCGCCTCCTCCCCCGCCCTCCGGGCGGTATATTATAAGTCCATAGACGCGCGCTTGTGGCGTTCCCTACCTTTATCGAAAAATTTGACTATCTGAGTAGTGCCACATCAGATTTTCGTTTATAAAACGCGGTGTAATCGCGAGGTTATATTATTTACTGGCTGTGACACCTCTTCTGCACTTTACCTGGTCTTCTTGATCTCTTGAACTTGCTCTCACCTTTGGCGCTTTGTGCCCCCTCGTGGCAGAGCTTCGCTCTGCCTAGTGTCTGTCTTGGTTTTTCAGCCAAATTTTCTTCCTTAGGATTCTAGCTTCCTTTTTAAATGCTTTGTCTTGTAGTTTCCTATCTGACACCAGCAATAGTATCTATTAATTTTATTTTTTTAAAACAACACGAATACACATTTTTACGGTTGTTGTTCGGTATCGCGCCATACCGCTACACACATCGCTACAGAAACCCGGTTTTCGCTTTGTATTCTGACAGCTTTTTGCGTACCATCTTATTAAACTCTTTACTATCGTAATTTTGTCAGCACTTTAAATACACTTTTTAAATATACACACTGGTACTTCTGCTATTTTCTTGGGGGCTCCGGCGCTATTCTAACACAAACTATCTTATTATGACCGTTCTATGCCACTATTGCTTTTATGTAAATTGCTTCTTGACTTTGATTTCTGTCGCAGCTCTTGGGTGCGCGACCCACTACCTTTCAGTTATTATTATCAATTTATTTCACACTTAAGCTATTATCATCTCGTACTATACTCACTTTTTGTTCTAGCAACTTTCAGACTACTATCAATGCCAACACGTACACATCATATCTATATCTTTTGGCCTACGAGCTCTTAAAATTATTTAATGCACAAAAACCTGTTTTATTCGAACTTGCTGTCTTTCTGGGGCTGGGCTCGTTGATTGTCCGCCTTCTGTTACTATGAGAAACCCTATCTAAAACAATAATATATAGATTTCAGATTTACCCTTAACTACAGAACCAACAACAACAAAAACAACAATAGGTGTTGTTCTGAAGAATACAAATACAGAATTTACAATGATATATGATACTAGAAATATTACAACTACAGATTCAGCCACATCAAATACAGCACCAGCAACATCAGTTACAGAATCAGAAACATCAACTGTGGAAATAGAAACTTCAAGTACAGAATTAGTAACTTCAGGTACAGAATCAGTAACTTCAGGTACAGAATCAGAAACTTCAGGTACAGAATCAGTAACTTCAGGTACAGAATCAGAAACTTCAAGTACAGAATCAGTAACTTCAAATGTGGAAATAGAAACTTCAAGTACAGAATCAGTAACTTCAAGTACAGAATCAGANATACTATACCATGTGTCTTCTCTTTATGGTCTATTCCTCCTATACTATACCATGTGTCCTCTTTTTATGGTCTATTCCTCCTATACTATACCATGTGTCCTCTTTTTATGTCCTCTTCCTCCCACACTATACTATGTGTCTTCTCTTTATGGCCTATTCCTCCTATACTATACTATGTGTCTTCACTTTATGGCCTTTCATAAAGTAGACATATTAAGCCATGTGGAACTACATATATTCAATCAATCCCTCATTGAATTTGTCATTATTCTCCAATTGAGAAACAAGGACAGAATCTTATACATAAAAAGTTTGCCGCCACTCTGTATTTGTATAAATTTACATATTAAATATATTAAATTAAGAAGAAGATTTTACGAATCAAATATATTATTTTATTACATTTCAAATCATCTTACACATTCATTTACAATTTAAACTAACTTATTGTTTAACTGATTTTATAGAATAACTTCATTTAATAACGAAGACAAAGCAGGTAATTATATTTATCGTGAAGCAAACATTCTGAAAAAGGTGCAAAACATATTCAATGGAAGATCGAAGTTAAATTGTAGATCTGAACTTGTGCTGTTACACATTGTACTCATTATTGTTCTGGGCCTCACCGGAGGATTTGGTCCTGGAAGTGTTGATACATTTACCTATTTAAGTAAAATTTATGCATAATAAACTAATGTTATACATATTTAACGAAGAATATTTCATTATTACTTTCAGTTAATCAATTAAATGTTGTGCCCGTCAATATCGGGTGGATAAAATCACTGAACACTGATAGGTCTGTAGATGAGGCGAAAGCATGACCACGTGAAGTTTTTCGAGTTTACATGTTAAACAATAGAATAGCTACCAGCTTCCTCATAGAAAAACCTTCCGTTTAATCTATAGAAAGCCCTTCCCCACAGAAGGTCCTCCCGAATAATCTATACAAGGTCCTTCTTCATAGAAAGTTCTCCATATCGCGTTTGTGTTACATTGTTTACATCCCATTTAATTGATTAATTAACAAAATGTATATTTGTATTGAAAAAACTAACAATTTTTTACGATTTCTCTCTCTTATGTATAATTTAAGAAAGCAAACTTACATAACTTCTCTTCTGTTTAATCCTATAAGATGATATACCTAAAAAATAAAATTTTAATTATAATTTAATGCTTTGAAAATTAAATAATAATAATAATAAAGATAACACGTCTAAATTACAATAAACAGAAATAAAATTAACTTAACAAACAGTAAAAACTTCGATTTAGCGCTCTTATGGCTTGGTAAAAAGACAAACATACGGAGTTAATCGTCCCCATAAACGTTAAATAGAGGAATCTTTTAGTGTCTGTGACATATTTTACTATTGTCAAGTGAATTGAAACTCTAACTCCTGTGTAAGCCTCGATACTACGTTCTTATCGCTCTAAATACCTTAATTCAAAGTGGTCAGTTTTCCATAGAAAGTTCTCCCCTTGGTAGTACGCCTGTATTTTGCTTTCCCTTATCCCATTTTCCATTCGAAACAGCCTCATCTCACGGAGTGATAAGGGTGTTGTTTTCCCCCGTATTTATCACAATATAGGCTGTTTATATCTCTTATCACATGTCATCTACGGGGCATTAGAAACGATTACTCTCTAGATCCTATAATAGGATTCTTATTTGGATATAGAAAGATTTATTTATTTCGTCAGTTAAGCTGTCTGAACGTTCCATTTGCGTGTATGAAACTCGTTAAAAGTGTTAATGTAAATTGCTAATTTTAATAAATAAGAATTTTCAATACTCTTACCTTGAAAAATCAAGAAAATTATCATCACTTGGTAATAATTCATTTTCTAATGACCAAAAATTTCATTAAATGATGCCAACTGTGTTAGACCTGTTTATATAAGACAGGTTTTACTGATTCATTTAAATCAATGCCATTTGTCAGAGGATGTTAAATAAATAGAACGAACGAAACAATATAAATTTTAATTAATGTAGAATTTATGACCTATTTGTGTGTTTTTCTATAACAATTCTTCATTTCTCATCGAAATGATGCTATGTAAATAATGACATCACGATAAAAAGTCCTTGTTACATCCGTTTTCTCTTTCTCAATAAAGGAAATGTGTTATAAGTTATCATTAATGATACACTCAGCTTCGTAGGGAATGTTTAAATATAATAACAGCAATGAAATATACGTGTACAGCTTATTGATGTATATCAGTTAGAAATTCCTAAGGTATACATTCCCTAAATATACTGTACGAAACTGGTCGTATTTAGGTGTTAGAAACGTGTAGAAAACCCGGAAAACTACACGTGAACCTTACATTGGTCAGGAATGAACCCATTGCTAGTGTTCAGTGGGTGTTTTTTTTTAATCCACTGAGCTATAGCAACATTTCTAAAACTCAAAGTCTGTGTAGGGATTCGTGACGCCATCATGTTTAGGCTAATAGGGTGGCCTTTTTTTCATCTTCTGATGAGGAGGGATGCCTCTCCCTGGAATCGCCCATGAATTGTATTGTCTCATATCTATCATTAACCAATTAACTTATATTCTTTTACTCCCGCAGAACGTGTTAACTCTTCTGGAGTGTCCGTGAAACACAGGCATTTTGTGAACAATAAAAGTGCAATTTCATAGACAAGCATAATACACCAGAAATCATCGTATAGTATGGTCAGTTGATTGGTTGTGACAATGCAACGCAACACAAATGCGACTTGTCAACGAGGTATCTAAACTTTTCCGTTTCCGCGTTAAACAGGTTGGCTTATAATTGTATTTTATATAGCAAATCGTTACTAGATTTACTTCAGTTATATAAGGTTTCCGATTTTAAAGAGTGTCCGTCTTATACAGGTTTTGCCGTATAAACAGTCTGCTGCTTTCTAATATTTACGAAACAGTTATAGCCTACGAGACTATCCAATGAAAAAAACCCTTTCACCATTTGGCTGCCCCATTGTGGGCCTTGTATTCCCATTGTATGCCCCATTGTGGGCCTCAGTATTATATTAGTTACCTACCGAATTGAAGTTATGCGATATGCTTTATTATGTTTATTTTTATTTTAAAATAACAAAGGTGCTTTGGTATCAAGAGGGTGTTGCAGCATCATTGTGGATACGCCCTGTTCGCATGTGCAACTGTTATTTGTATGTGATTCAACACTTGCATGAGAAAAAGTTGAAAAATCCCAACTTTTTGCATGCGACTAGAGCACCGATACATGCTTACACATGAAAGTAGTGTTTACTGACACGTGAAAGTGTATTTTACTGTTGGTTCCTTAAAATTCATACGCATGTAATCCGGTTATATTCAATTTCAAATCATGCTGCATCTAAAATAAACAGTTTAACAAGCAGACAGCACACAAATAACACTCATCAATCTGTGTATATAATTAATAAAAACACACTATAAATTTAGTATGAATGTGTATTTAATTTTTAAATTATAAACTTAAATACCTAAAAATTATATTTATATTTTCATTTAATATTTTATTTAATATTTGAATAGAATAAAAATCAATTGTTTATTATTTTTATATCCATCTTAATGATGTGTAATTGAAATACTCAACTTTGAAATCATTTATCATGTTAATAATTGAAGAATAAATACAATGAAAGGAATAAAATGACAGATTTAAAGGAAAAACATCTGTATTATTAACTGTTATTTTTCTTTATTATTTAAATTATTATAATAGCATGGGCGTATTCCTTGACATTCGACATCCTTTTATGTGATCCTCTGTAAATTTAATCCTTTGAGCCAATGGCTCACTTCAAAAGTCATTTCAAAATGGCCTTTAACTATGATTATTTATATAAATTTTTCTTTTAGACGTGACATTACGAGCAACAATTATTAATATAATAACAAAAATTAATGTGATGTATAAATATCGAAATTTCAAGTCAATATTGATACAGTATATAAATATTAAATTTCGTGCTATAGACTAAACAACTGTTAAACATTCAATCAGTGCGGAAACATGGATTTAGTATTGTCTTACTTCTTTATTCTCCTGTTTAATAGTAAGTATGTGTTGAAAATATATACAGGGGTAGTCTAAAAGTCAGTTAACCACGTGAATCTATCGAAATAGCTGTTAAAGCATTTTAATTTAAGTAATGAGCGAAACAAATATCATTTTAAACAATCTTTATAAAGGGTAGAAATACTGTATAAGCAGCCGTGCAGACTTTGTTAACTGATTTTTTTTGGCACACTATATTTATATATAAATGAAATTTATAATTTAAATTTTATACTAATTATTTTGTTTTTCTGTTATAGAAATTAACGTAAGAAATTCTTGTTTTACTTCAAAGACTGACGTATCGGTAAGTGAAAATAAAATGTATAGTACATCTATGGTAGGGTGTATATAATAAAAATAGCCTTACGAGCATAATATTCAATCGGCATATCGATCTAAAACTAGTGTTTCTCAAACGGGATTCCGGGATCCCGATTGTTTTTCTAACCGGGAAATATCCCGGGAAATTTTTCTTATCCCGGGAAATCCCGGAAATTTCTTAAAAATTCACTTTTTTCTTATTTTGTGTTAAAGTTAAGAAATTTTGCAAATAAAAAGCATAATTATCTCATTCACCGTCAGAATACATTTGTATTTATTAATTTTAAACCTACATATTAGTTTTTTTTTAATTTTTGCTCGTTATGGCATGTATGGCGTGTCACAAATGGTCAATAATCAATACGTAACTTATTTGTGGCAGGACTCTGAAAATTCTTTACTTGTCAGAACCTGTAATATATGAATAATTGTGCTTGCGCTGTCCTAATTTTTAACCATGCCCAGTAGCTTCAATAAATGCGTAACGCCAGGTTGTGCAAATTGGGCAAAGATACAAACGAGTATAAAGTCTGCAAGTATGAAGTTTTTCTTCATAAACCTGATTATTAAAGCCAAATGAATTGCCGAATTATCGAGCTCTAAGCTTGATGCCGCTATTAAAGCAGCCAAGGTAGACAAATCAAGAATACTAGAGAGCGAAAGAAGTACTACAATCTCGAAAACGAACTCGAAA
>NW_019384990.1:26016-127793 GCF_000671375.1 Centruroides sculpturatus | reverse complement strand
ATTACATCGTAATTATAAATTAGATAACAAAAATAAGAAATTTTCAGGAAGAAAAGTCGTGTATGATTGAATGTTTTGACTTGGACACTTTGGAAATTTTGCATACTTTTCATTCAACTTTGATACCCGAACCTTGTGATTATGACGATAATCAGTAATTAAGATTGGTAAAATATTTTCCATTTTATAAATTATAAAAATAAAAATAAATTTTAATACAGTGTGGCCAATAAGTTGCTTGCCAAATGAGAGAGAATCACCATCCTTATTGTTGTAGGTGTAATTGCGAGCAGAAGTAACCACGCTAATGTGAAAACGTGTGGAGTTTGTTTTATTGTGTGGAGAAATCATAGAACAACATGGAAAGCTGCACAAGAATTCCATTGTTTTCATCCAGACCTTCTGGAGCCTTCACATCAAGCTGTTGACAATATTCTTCTGTGTCCTGGATGAGAACCGTATGGCCACGATCAGCAATGGTATGCGGCTGTTTTGGTTAAAGTGGAATTTTGGTTAAAGATCAGGGAGGGAATGATGAAATTCCTTTTCAGTTTCTCGTGTTATTCTACACAATAAAACAAGCTCCACTCGTTGTTTAGGGATCAACACGATTACTTCCAGTCGTAACTACGCCTCAAACAATAACAACAGTAATTACTTCTATTTGGCAAGAGACTTATATTTACAGACAAATTTGTTACAGTATATTTTTTAAAATATTAATTCATAAATTATTATCTTTTATTTCAGAAGAGAAGGAAGCGAGGATTATGTTCACCCACTACATTTTGAAATATTTTAAATTTCTAACGAAAATTACATATAAAATATATTGTGAAACATAAATAGTTTAATAAAAAGAAATTAAGTTATAGTGTTTTATGCCTTTAGATTAAATTTTTAAATAAATCTAATTAAAACCATTCTTTAACTTGAATTTCTTCAGTCTTACTCAGCACCATGTTTTACATGGAAAGTATAAACAACGATCAATGTAACTCATGTTATTACAGATTTATGGGGCATCCTGTATGTCGTAGAATGTATTTTTTCACGTTTATTATGGTTACTAAATGGTCGCGAGTGAAGGATTTTCTTGCTGATGAATCGATCGTGGGTTCGCGCCTGACCCAAGGGCTGTCCACGAGGAGTTTTTGAGATGTTTTTTCACGTTAGCATGTGGGTTCTCACCTAAATAGAGGTCAGTTTGCCATAAACGACCTCCCGGGAGGTACCCCTTTTTGCAAATTTCTCATGTGTTGCGTTGCCCAACCGTTTCATTGTGGGCTCTTTTAAATAAATAATATAATTAATAATGCAACATTTATTAATTGATATATTTATTTATAACAATTAAAATGTCTAGGGCCTCCTGTATGTTGGAGTGGAATCGTAAGAATTCTCGACAATTCTTTATAAATTATCTACTGCACAATTAAATTTTAGGGGTCTTTGAAGAGTTTTAACACACTAAACATGTGAATGACGGACAAAGTTTTTTTATAAACTCCTTGGGGTTGGCTTAAATGGGGTTAGAAAGTGAGAGGGCGGAAGTCTACTACAAAGGAAAGGTTATAAACGGGATGATATTGGTTCCTACTCAACTGTAGATTCTATTCTAGGCATTTTTTCCATTTGTTTGATGCTACTCCAAAATTAAGAAAATGCCTAACGATATGAATGGTGTAATGTAATAATTAAATTTTATAATATAAATTTAATATCTTTCATAATCAATTAACAGACCTCAGAAGGATAGCGATAGGCTTTCTTATTTAGTATCAGGAGTGTGTCAGTTATCATCTCATAATTTTGGAATCTCTGCTTATCCAAGACCTAGATCAAATGGTCCTGTTGCACCTTCTCTATCTGAGCCTACTTCTAAGATAAACAGGATATCTCCCCAAAATTATATACACATTTTTTCAGCTCATAATTGAGAGGCTTGACTCTGCAACTTACCAAACTTTAATATGAAAAGTTTTATTAATGTGGTTGTAGAGTATAAATGAATAAATCTAAGTTTGTTGATAACCTAACTCGTTTTCTGTATTTTTACGGGATGTGTACGACATTTTTTTACTCCCTCCATAAACGACCCATCAGCGGCCGAATAGATAAATCCATTGTTCACTGATAGTTGGTCGCGGGTTCGTGTTCAACTAACGGATTGATGAGGTGGAATTTTCCGAATTTTCTTCACATATATAATACCTAAACAGGGACCAATTTCTTATATAAAGTCCTCCAATAAAGCATACCTCTTGGCAGATCGCCCATGTCTTTGCATTACATTATACCAGAGGTTCTCAACTTTTCTTCACTCGCGTATCACCCGAGCCTTCCGTGGGTTGATTTGTAGTAGTAACAGATCATTCTTTCATACCATCGGTGGTACGTATACTACTGATTGATATGATATAAATGTATAATCAATTATACATTTACATTATTTTTCTAGTATATAATCACATATGCATGATAACAGGAAATCCATTTTACAATATTCCTATAATGTTTGAAGATATGAGCGACTTGTACTGTTTTTATACAAACATGTTGTGTATATTTACATATAATTAACATGATATTCTGTACTTATTAACCCTTTGTTCTTTATACCTGATATTCACACAATATAATTGTTATAGAGCATTAAATATTTTATGTAGGGCAGTCTAAAAGAATGCCTGTTTGTAAGTAGCCCATGCCGAATATGTGGTGTTCTTCCCTAATCATCCGACCTTTCCATTGTGGGCCAACTCATAATAGGTAACAAAAAAGTCCAGTTAAGTGCTCATAAGAAGGAGAAAATCAAAGAAATTTTCGTTATTAAGAAGCACACAATCTTCAGTAAAGGTATTGAAAAAAATAAATTTATTCTCTNAACTGTCTCATAAAGTATAATGTAAACATTTGTTTGATTGATACGTGTTGAATTTCGATCCAGAACAACTGTATACCTACACTCAACAGAACCCAAACATCAACCGAAGATGAGCTTCACCTTCTGCTTCATCTCCATGATTATAATTTCTAGTAAGTAATATTTATTCACAGAGTAATCCTTCTATTCAGTAGTTTAATCCTTTTATTATTAGAAAATAGCATTAATAGTAGTTAATTTATGTATAAAATAAATTGTTATATTAAGGTTATTGAATGTAGGTAGATCTATAAATTAGAATTAGGTCAAAAATTGTATTATTCGCTTGGTAGGTTTATATTTAGTGTCACAGCACCCCGTTATTTATGCTTAATTATGTTAAACAAATAATGTGTAGGCTTAAAGAAGAGGGAGGTAAAAGGACTATTTGGTGTTAATTCTTTTTATCTCTATTTCTTTAATGTTTTTAGTATTAATAAAGCTATTTTATTTTGACTTTTCATTAAGATCTCCTCTCTTTGCAATCAGAAACTACACCAGTATAATAAGTCCTATTTATAAACAAGGTCTAAATAGACTTATGTTGACCTCTCCTGTTCCTTATATAAGAATATATATATATTTACAAGAATTATTTACTCGTAGAAATGATACTATTGTTAGTTCGTATAGCGTGATAAGTAGGAGGCTAAAGAATATAAGTTAATTTATGTTAATAAATAATTTTATGTTTATTAACTATCTTATAAATACATTACTTCATCTCCCATTTCCATTATTCCTTGACATCGGAAGGTATAACCATTCGTAACGACAATGAATGTGGTTTCTGCAATAGAAACTTGTTACAGACATCGCTAATATGGACATCACTTATGATAATAATGCTTCAATTAATTCAAGAATTAAATCTATACCTGAAATATTTGTTGTAGAACTTTTGTTTGAATGTTCTATTTCTTTAAACGGAGTTGTAAGGGTTGAATCTACTGATTCTGTGCTTGAAATGTTCAACATTGATGGTTCACTTGTTGAAGGCGATTCTGTAAATTTCGTAATGGGTACCAGTGTAGAATTATCCGTGCAATTACCTGAATTTGTCTCATATAATTCTGTAATAATTAAATTTCATAATATAAATTTTAAAAAAAATATATTATTTAAAATAATTTACAAGAAGATTACTTACTCGTCATAAGAATAAAGAAGGAAATGTATAACATGAAATCCATTTTACAAAATTCCTGTAATGTTTGAAGATACGAGTGACTTGTATTGTACTTTATACAAACATGTTGTGTATGTTTACATGTAATTAACATGAAATTCTGTACTTATTAACACTTTGTTCTTTATACCTGATACTTACACAATATAATTGTTAAAGAGAGAGAAATGTTTTATGTAGAAATGTAACGTAATAGTTTCATAGGGCCCAGGCAAAGTTGAATTAGTGGGCCCCATGTACAGTGTTATTAGCGAACACAAATTACAGTAAATCTTTACCAAAGGTATTAAAAAAAATAATGTTATACCAGAAGAAACAATACGCAGGAAATAAGTCAATGAATTAATTTGAAATATTTTTCTAAGGTATAATTAGATTACCAAATGTGAAATTGTTCTATTGTGAATAGAGCAAACCTATTTATTCGCTGTTATTTAAATATAATGACGTTTATAGCGAATTAATAAATCAGTCGATAAAACAGGATATTGTTATAAAATAAATATTTTCCGTATGCAGGAAATTTTAGAATATTATAATTAAACCTGTAAACAACGGCCACTGACGGGAAACATAAAAAAAGAAATATTAGCCGTTGTATGAAGGTTATTAATTTCCTTGTTTTTTGACACAATTTATTTGAAGTTTTTACATTTTGAATCATTCTTTTACTCTGAAAAAATGACTTAGTTTGATGGAATATGGCAATGCAACACTTGAGTCATCTGTTAAAGGGAGAACTTTCTATAGGAAAATACCATGTTCAGATATTAGGTATGAAGAAAACACGGAAAACTTCACGTGTTCTATGGGAAATTGACTTTTATTCAGGTGTTAGATGCGTGAAGTAAACTGCCCTATGGGAGAATGGCTTAATTCAGATGTTATACGCACAAAGGAAATCCAGAAAACACCACGAGGTTAGCTCATTGGTGAGGCGCGAACCCGCGACTAACTACAAGTGTTTAGAGATTCTGTCCACTTAAAAACTGAAGATCAAGTCCCCATGTATGCTAATTAGATGTTACCTGTATGTTCCTCTCTATTTTTCGCACAGTTTTTTATGTTTTTCCCCACGTTGACAGTTACAAATCATGCAATTCCCGATAACTGTTGCTTTAAGTTCTCAATTATTGCAGGATTAAGTTGAGAAATTAATCTTTCACAATTTATCGAAGCAAAACAAATGTATCACATAAAAAAGTCAGTGTTTAAATTAATACTAAATTATTTTTATTATATAAATATAACAGCATTTCTTGTGAATTAATAAAAATCAATCAATAGAAATCCAAATATATTTTAAAATAAATGTTTTCTAAAGACAGGAAACATTACAATAAATTAGAGAATAATTCAATATTTTATTATATTTACAAGTATTTATGTATTAATTAAACCTATAAAAAAGGGAATAATAAACGTCTGACCACACTAAGAATTCCATTTTGCCACGACTGCGGGTTATATAATACGATATTTTTAGAAAATATTTACATTTTATTAAAGTATTATAACACGTAACTGTCTCATAAAGTATAATGTAAACATTTGTTTGATTGATACGTGTTGAATTTCGATCCAGAACAACTGTATACCTACACTCAACAGAACCCAAACATCAACCGAAGATGAGCTTCACCTTCTGCTTCATCTCCATGATTATAATTTCTAGTAAGTAACATTTATTCACAGAGTAATCCTTCTATTCAGTAGTTTAATCCTTTTATTATTAGAAAATAGCATTAATAGTAGTTAATTTATATATAAAATAAATTGTTATATTAAGGTTATTGAATGTAGGTAGATCTATAAATTAGAATTAGGTCAAAAATTGTATTATTCGCTTGGTAGGTTTATATTTAGTGTCACAGCACCCCGTTATTTATGCTTAATTATGTTAAACAAATAATGTGTAGGCTTAAAGAAGAGGGAGGTAAAAGGACTATTTGGTGTTAATTCTTTTTATCTCTATTTCTTTAATGTTTTTAGTATTAATAAAGCTATTTTATTTTGACTTTTCATTAAGATCTCCTCTCTTTGCAATCAGAAACTACACCAGTATAATAAGTCCTATTTATAAACAAGGTCTAAATAGACTTATGTTGACCTCTCCTGTTCCTTATATAAGAATATATATATATTTACAAGAATTATTTACTCGTAGAAATGATACTATTGTTAGTTCGTATAGCGTGATAAGTAGGGAAAATAATAATATTATTCTACGAAAAAATATATTAAAATTCAAATAAATTATATACAATCAAATTTCGATATAACATCCGAAGAATTCTCGTGAACGAAGCTTTCTCATGAATATTAAATATAGAACCCTTTTTGTCTTCGATTTTACACATCATGAAACCTTCTTATGATCAAAATCCTGTGACTTAAACTCTCAATGAAGGTCGTAACGATTGACTGACCTTCGATTTAACGTCACTCGATGTAGTGCCAACGAATAGGGGTGTATGTAAGCCTCTGTATATACATCACCATTCTACAGTAGATTCTACAATTATACCGCAGAGTAATAATATTAGTTAACTTCTTAAATTATATAAAAGTTATTTAATCTTGTATGCTTTTTTATTTACAGAAACGTGTGGTGAAAACAGCGGGGTAAGTCTAATTTAAAGTAATCTTAACATTAATTCAGTAGTAAGTAGCTCTGTGCTCTTCATCATAGGAAATATATACTGAAGCAGAAGACCCTACATTCTCCCCAATAGAAACAACAATTAATCATAGAACAACATCTACAAATTCTGTATTAATTTCCCGCATAACTGAGTCGTTAGCAGCGACTACACTAACTACACCCCCACCGGAAACAACAGTAACTAACAAGACTACCAATTCAAGTTTAGGAACTACATTGCAGACTACGAAAACCCCTCATACAAGTATAGAAACTACGGAAATTCCTTCAACAACACCAACAACAACCCTTCCTGGAACGACAACACCGTATGCCATTTCTGTTGATTACAATGAAGAATGCAAGAAGATCTTTCCATGGTCAGCTCACGTAGATTATTATAAGGTAATCTATTAAAATAATGTACCAATTACTATGAAATTTATTAAATTTATATACACGTGTACCATTTCAGCCATTGTACAGTGTACCGTGTCATTTTTACTGTCGAGTGGATCAAGTAAAGAAGTACGAACCACACCAAAGCCCAGATTTTGTAGCCTGCGAAGGAAATAAAGTAAATTATAATAATATAAATCAAGAAAATTAACGTATAATTTAATATTTTTTATATAATTTAATAACTTAGAGATGTCTGAGAGGAAACTGTGTTAAGACTCCAAGTCCTGAAGAAGATCACTATTGCAGATTAATGATGCCAAGAAGAAGAGTTTTGGCAATAAGAGTAAAAGAATTTTTACGATTTAAATATTATTTTTGAGTATTTTCATGTGAAAATAATCTCTTGCAGGACATATATTTATGCAAAATGCTGTGTTATGATTTGGATTATTTATATGTTTATGAAGTTCGTGTAAGAAATGGTTCAGCATGTAGACTTGTTAATAAAAAAGTAAGTTTAGTACGCCATAATTTAAAATTTTTCCAAATATTTTAAAAGATAAACTTGAATTAAGTTCTATTATTTATTTCTCAAGTTAAAAATATATTAATTTCTTTTATTTTAATTAATTAATTCATATTTTTTCAGGAAGGTGTATGTAATGATGGCGAATGTGAAGCAGTGGAATATAGGAAATGCCCATAAAAAAGTCTTTTATGAATGATTTCATATCAATTTATAAACTAAATAAAATGTATAATAGAACCTCTTAACAACGGCCACCTCCGAATAATGTCATTAATGTCCGTTGTTAAGAGGTTTGGCTGTATTTTAAAATATTAAAAATCGTATATAAAACATTATAGAAGAACTTAACAGAAAAGTATATGAATTGATTTATTTCATCTTAAATATTAAATACATGGAAAAATATTGTAAGAAATTTCATAAATTTTTAATTAAATAATATAAAAATTGATAATTAATGAGGTGAGTCAGATAATATGGAGGACACAGAAAGTGTTGAAGGACGGTTGATAATATCATTCACAAAGGATGAAAACAAACTCATAAATTCCTGCATTACTGTACTTGATTGAGGCAATTTTCCTTCAGTCACCGTTACACTAGTTTTAATCTCTTTATTCAGATATCTTCCGGTAGAGAAGTTTACCAATACAATTAATCCTGCAAAGGAAAACTTAATTAGACTTTTATATGAATTAACAGTTAAAATTAATTAGAATTATGTATGATTTTATACACTGAAAACTGCGTACAGAACCCGAAGAAGCACGGCTTTTAGTATCAAATGTACTTTTTTCTGACTCTCCAGTTGCCAAAATTTTATACATATTCTGCTTCAACTCTAATTAAAATCTCAAGAATATACAACACTTGTGTTAGTACATAAGCTTGATACACTTCAGCACACTATACATCTGTATAGATGTATTTAGGTACTCGTCTCTAAGCTATATTATAGTAAATACTTATAGAACACCTTAGTACGCATATACACCTAATACATATTAGCATGATACACCTCAGTACAGAATAATACTTAATACTAACCTATATAGGTGTATTTAAATACTATTCTTCAAGCAATATATATAAATTATATACTTAAATAAGTGTATAGTATAGTAAGAACCTATAATACACCTTACACATATGCACCTGCACACTTATATACGTCTAGTATATCCCAACCTCAATTGTTAATTACAATTAAACTGTATAAAATAGAAACTTAATTAGAAAGTAAACAAGATTAAAAATAGGACGGTAATTCTTACCTAAAACAATAGAAACGAACAATATTTGCTTCATTTATATTCAATCTGATAATATTTGCTTTAAAGAAATTCTATATATAAATATATATTATTATATTAACAATATAATATATTAGTTACTTATCTCAGTACAGAGTTGCAGTCCTATATAATACTTTGTAAGAACAATTACTATAAGACTACACCCGTGAACTAGATTTAAGTAGATTAAGGTGAAAGTTACGAAATTATAATAAATAAATAAATAAATATNGCCAAAACCAACTTACATTATTTTTAAATTTTAATTATATAAATTTAATAGAAAACGTATTTTATACGACATTATTTATTTCTTTATTAATTTTATACCATTTAGTGTACTTGGACCCTTTCTCCTCTTTGTTATCCTTCACTATCTTGACCCACGAGTAGGCTCATTTATTTTTTTAAATAAAGGATTTATAAATTTATAACTTATAAATATTACTTTTATAAAAATAAATAATTTTGCCTTAAATATCAGGGGTGTGAACTAATTTGATGTGGGTCAAGAACTTTTTATTTTATTCAGACGTCAAGGCTGATGTGTAATTCACTTTATGACATAGTTCTCATACGATACCCATTTACATAATGGTTTTGTATATTTCTAAAACATATAAATACGTAAGAGAGTGTTGCTTTCGTAGTAGAAAGTATTACGCAAACAACTAAAAAAATAACAAATAAATTTAAAACAAAACGTCATAAATTTATAAACAATTAAAAGTGAGGTAATTGAGAAATCATTTGATATTTTTTTCAGTTTCCATATAATGTATAGGCCCATAGGATTTTCTAGTTATTTATTGAAAGTTCAACGAATTTAAAGGGGTGATAACACGTTTAAATCCCTTTAGACACGCGAAGAAAACTCGTAGCCACGTAGCCAGTCCGTTGGCGAGGTACGAACCCACGACTAATGTTATAAATAAAGTAGCTTTTTTTTAATCACATAATTAAGAGTAAATTTTAAGACCTCTTCTGTGTCTAGGGATGAAATCAAGTGACCTGTTGACCCTCCAATCAAGGCCTACTTACAGGGAGGAAATTAACTTAAAAAACAATGCTTAAAACACATAAATTATTCGTCACTACAATTTAAAAAATTGGCTGACAAGTGGCTAGCAGGTGTAAATACCTATTTAAGATAGGGAAACAGGTGTCGATAAATCAGTGTTGTAGAATTTTAACTGAAGAGCAGCAGCATTTAAAATGAACAATTTCGTGTTAATTGCCATCGTTTCTTGCGGTAAAATTACTAATAATTTATTATTTTATAATAATAATAATATTTATTTCTACTGATTATACAGTATTTTTAACTGATAGTAATCAATGCTACGATTGGAATTTCATCATCAGACAAGGAGAAAAACATTCTTCAAATGGTAAGAAATTGATTTTAATAAATGAAATTAAATCGATTTCTTTTTAAATTTATAATTAAATAATTTCATTTTGTAAGTTTAAATCTGTAAAGGATGGGTTAAAGGTCATTCCATCTCGTGAAGAAAAAGATAGTGTTGAAAATGGAAACAAGCCAGTTTATGGTGGCCATCATCATTACTGGGGACATCATCATCATTATCATCATCATAAGCGAAATCAGGACTAAATTATAATTAAATGAAAGGAAATTAATGATGTTATCTTGATTTATTTGCACGATATATTCTTGAAATTTAACCACATCCTAATTAAAATATGTTTATTAATAAATATAATATGTATGGAAACAAAAATAAAATACAAGTTCTGTTATTTACTTTGTCTTTTCTTTTATATTACGCAGTAAAAGGGGGCGAATTCGAACATTTCACACAAGATAATGTACACTTTGCCATTATTTGCTTGAAAATAGCTTTTCTCCTATTGTTCCAGTTTTGTACTATTATTATTTTTAAATAAGCCCTAATAAAAGTATTTTCCTAATAAATAGTTTTAACACGTAAATACGCACAGGGAAATATAATAAAATTTTAATTTATAGTCTACATATAATTAAATTTAGACCTTATTTATAAATTAATAAGGCTATAATATTAGGCCCTACAGAGATTAATACTATAATTCGATATTTAAAAAACAATAGAGGGTGGCCAAAAAGTCAGTTAACCATTATAAAAACTAAATTGTTGCCTTATTCAATTACTACTTACAGTGACGCGTCATACCTTTACGGGGACCAGGCGAACTTGAATTAAGAGGCCCATGTACAGCATTGACTTCAGACATTTTTCTTCGGGGAAAATGTTTTCTTGTTTACAGTAATTTCATGAGGCCCTAATCGACTTTGAGGCCCTTTTTTATTAAAAAAATGCTTTTAAAATATACATATAGGTACAGTACATATTATATTATGACATACAGACTGACGTATCAATAATTTATCACATAATTAATATATTGCCGGTAAATATGACGTGACTTTGAGCGTTGCACTATCAGTCAATAGCTTAGGGCCTCACATTTTAACGTGTATGATTCTTTATGGAGGGAAAGTACGTATTATATGTTATATCTCAGGGCCACAAGAGGTCTATGTTCAGCCCTGTGTAAGGTGTAAAGCGAATGGTGCAGGTGTATTTCCTCCTTTACAGCCATAGTTTCCTCCGTTTTGCAGCTTTCTGCATTACTGATTGAGGAGTAGACTGGGCAGCCAAAACCAACTTACATTACAGGAAGATCCCCTAGTTCCTCTCTTCCTGAATATAGTGGAAGAAATTGGTTGTAAGTAGCCTAGTTGGAGCAGAGCCTTGTATTGAGCAACCCATTCTTGTGGGACAGGCTTAACTAATGTGCCTTAAATATGCCAAAACTACCTGAACGTGATGCATCTTTCTTCTCAGTCACACACCTAAACAACATCGCTTGATCTAGGACACAACTACTGCAATAGAGAAATTCCTCCATTTCTGGCTTTCTGCAGCCATAAACCAAAATTCCTGACGATTTACTTAGCCTAGAAAATATGACGTATTTCCTCTCACCTGTTGAGAGTTGTAGTCACGTGAATGAGTTTGTCAAGGTGAGATCGAGTACAACATGCAAAACTCGAGCCTACAGGCCCTAGTAGCTGTATTGTTTTCTTTAAATATCTCAGTATACAATGGCGCATTTCATTTTAGGCTCATTAAGCCTGGCACAAGGGCCGATATTTCTAAACACGTCGCTATAATTTCTGAAAATCACTAAACCAAAACAATTTGAATCATTTTTTGGGTTCATATTGTGTACTCCATTATGCTTTTTATTATTTTATGTTAGGGTAACGGGGCCTGAAGCGAGGACCTATAACAAATTAAATTATTATATTAAAGGAAACATTGTATAGGGACCCCTATGAAGTAGGAGCAAATGAAGCAAATTACAGAGATGCCAAGAGAGAGAGAGGCAATTGAAGGAATGCTAGGAAAAGGGCAATTACAGAGATTCCAAAGAGCGGGGCAAATTACAGTGATATCAGGAAAGGGGGACAAAGGGAACAAATTGCATAAACTCCAAAGTGAAAGGCAAAATGCAGCTACGTCAGGAGAGGGAAAAATGGAGCAAATTGAAGGGATGCCAGGAGAGAGAGGCAAATTGAAGGGATGCCAGGACAGAGGGGAAAATTGAAGGGATGTCAGGAAAGAGGGGCAAATTGAAGAGATGCCAGGAGAGAGAGACAATTGAAGGAATGCCAGGAGAAAGGCAATTACAGGGATTCCAAAGAGAGGGGCAAATTGCAGTGATATCAGGAGAAAGGGACAAAGGGAACAAATGTCAAGAGAGGGAAAAATGGAGCAAATTGAAGGGATGTCAGGACAGAGAGGCAAAGTGAAGAGATACAAGGAGAGAGAGACAAATTGAAGAGATGCCAGGAAGGGCAAATTGAAGGGATGCCAGGAGACAGGGGCAAATTAAAGGATTACTCTAGGATTGTAGTTAAGTACGAACCCAGGGCAATTTGCTTCCTATGCTCCTCTCTTGGCATCCCTGTTTATGCTTAATTAATGGTTGCATTACTAATTATGCACTTAATGAATGCATTATTTTAACAGCAATCAATAAAAAGTATAAATAAATTTAAAAACAATTAAATATTTAAATATATTAAATTATATAATTTAAAATAATTAATTTAGATTAACAATTAAATTGAATGCGAAGTTGGCAGCAGTAGTTACATAAGCAACTACAACATTTATCTACTTAACTACTTTTGTTTGACCTAATTCGACAATTAAAATTTACATATTTTAACCCAATTAAACTTCGTTATTAATTATAAAATTTAAATTTATATTAATTAATTTAATTTAATTAAACATTTCGTACGCGTCGCGTATGAAGCGATGTTTTAAAAATAATTATGTAATTTATCTATTATAAATATCAAATTCGATAATTATTTTATTAAATTAAAACGATTTCAGTCAAAATCACTTAATTTTTAATCAAATTTACTTCCCTTCGCAGTGCCCACAATTTTTAACGAATATTTTTCTTCGACGCGTCGCGTCGCATGCTGTCGCGCGCTAACGCGTCTCGTTCAACATGGAGTCGATTGTACGGTGAGAACAACTTTAGTTATTTAAATATTAGAATATTGTATAAATGTCAAGGACAGACATATGTTTTGACTTTTATCATCATAAACAAATCCACCTGCTTTAATAAAATTAAAAAAAATCACGACAGAAAGCGAAAATCAAGCGAAAAATCTTAATTTCTGCTTAATCTTGGAGCCTACAAAGCGGAAATTCTCAACCGGTAGTACGCGTATCACTAGTTGTAGGCAAGAAGAATGGCGAGTGTCAAAGGTTGAGAACCACTGCTGTAAGACCTAATTCTATAAATATAAAACTGTATTATAGTAAATTATTTACCTATAATTAATTTAAATGAATAAAATCTATAGTTTTAATAATTCTTCATTAAATTATCCCTTAAAATAAGAGCATTAATAAGGTAAACACTATGAACTCTTATTTGACCTTACCCTACGTCCCAAATTTTATTAGTTAACTGGATTAACAATTGTAAGACTGTGGCAAAGCTGGATACTCCCGAGAAGGACCTATTTACGTGTTAAACACATAAATAAACCTGGTAATTTCCACGTCGTCGGGTGCGAACCCGCGACCATTGTTTAGTGGTTTATCCCCTCAAGCAAATGGAGCGATTTAAATAATCAAAAACTCGATAAGAATGCAAATTCCTGGAGATTTTACACGATTAATTTCATAAGGAGACGTAATTTTAATTTTAATGTTTAATTAATCATGAAGACATTCGCTAAATATGTAATAATTATAAGAAACAATAACAATTTTCTATGCTTAATTCCAATTTTATTTCATGACAGTTTTAATAGGGATGAAAAATTCGTTATCAATTTTTATCCCCCCCGTTACATTATTATGAATTATTTCAGCCATAATATTGATTCATATCATCATAATCATAATAGCACCAATAGTTGAAACAGTTGTAAAGACAATCGTTGTAAAGACTTACAAATTCTTCACCTTCATTTTCGAAAACGTAATCGTAACCGTACAAACCATAACAAAAATCGCAACAATAATAATAGTAAGATATAAAACGGCCATCATCTTCAGTCTTTTCAGACGGAGATTTTTTCATGTAATTTGGATCACGTAATCCTTCTGATTTCGATTTATCTTGATGACGTTCGTCTTCAATTGGTGATTTTACCTTTCTCTCCGTGCTTTCAGGCATTGTTTTCTCGATTTTTTTCTTCATCCCATTTATCTAATAAGTGTTTAAAGTTATATTTAAACAAGTGCACTCAAGAAAGAAGAATTTATACATTTTTCATTCACATATTCTATTTTCTCTTATCTTTTAGATCTTATAAGAGGAGAGAGTGTGAAATTTACACTAATTTTAAATGAGTAAATGATAGTTACGCGTTTCTTTTCTTGAAGACGATTCATGAAAGCATTCTCCTTAATGTCAGGTTTTGCTCGTTTGCCCTCTTTCTTTAATTCCTCTTTTAAATTATCCAATATTTCTCTCTCCTGTTAATTAGAATTTAATTATAAATTTCAATCTATAAAGAACTTTTAATTGTATTTATTCCACTAATTTCGTTTAAATTTTGCTTATTTAACTTTAATTTTTAACTCTATTCTATAAAAATTTCGCTCCCGAAATTTTAAATACAATTAAAACCCGTATAAACCGGAATCGCGCATCATCAAATTGTTTCCATTTAGGCAGATTTCTTTTATCGTGTTCGTTTTAGACAGGTTTTACTGTATTTTAAAATACACTAACCTTAATTAAAGCTTCTATTCTGTTGTTAGTTCTTCTTCCTTTGACTTTCATAAAAATCGACAATATCCACGAATTAAATAAATAAGCTTGGACAGAGAAACAAAAATATGATTAATTCAATGCCACTAATGTAAATATAATTAATTATTTGGCGATATTCCTGATATAATTAAAGGTCTGTAATAATAAACGTACCACAGATAATTGCTGCCAAAAAGAATAGAAGAGCGAGCTTCATATTAAAATGCCTGCTAGATGAACGTAATTAAGTTAAAATGTTGAATTTCAACACCTTTTATGCACTATAACATGTGTTTTATTATAAAACAATCACTTGTTTTCCAGTTCTCTCACCATTTTGTGTTGATGACGTACAACACTTTTTACTTTTATATAAGTTTCCATTTTAATGACATTTAATGAGCGAAATTTTTAAATTTTAAGTGCATTACTTGTTATAATTGTATGAATTATACAAATTAAGAATAGGTAGACATGAACCTAATAAAAGATAATAGCAATAGCTTTTTTTTAAAATTAAATTTAGAACCGTACACTTCTTTGTAATAAAGCTTTTTAACATTTTATTATATAATATAGCACAATAGTAAAAGTTATATAATCTAACACAGTCGATACTCGCTGAAAATCTAAATGTCAATTGTAATTGCGCGTGGAGTGGAGTGATGAAATAAGGCAAAGCAAGAGGTTGTCTTTATGCCAGTGCGACAGACTTTCTGTGGGAAACTGGCCCCTATTTAGATGCTAGAAATGTTATGAAAACTCCACCTTGGTTAGTTTCATATGGCTGCCAAAGCACACAACACATGTAAACTGTTATCCGTCCGGAGAATTGCTGCTCTCCGCACCTGCGAGGCGTACAAGACTGCACCCACGAATGCTTTATTGGTAATGTCAGCTAATGATTTGACCCTGTAAAGTTAGAAATTAAGAAAATCATTTGAAAAGTAACCCTGTATTATTTCAGTATTAGTTTGAAGCCTTTAGTTTTAAGCATTAAACTTTACTCTGTTCAAGCTTATATGTACCTACACTTCTTATTGAATTTTTTTAGACCCACGGCTTTGCAGCCTAAAAACTACACGTCAACATTAATTGTAGAAAGAATAAAACCTTACGTATAGTACACCAATCAGAATGATCCTTCCTTTCTATTCTTTCTATCTCCTCGCCTTCCTTCTTTCCTTTCCCTCTTCTGTCCCCTTCTTCCGTCAACTACTACCGTATATTATATATTATATATGTATACTTTTCGTTGTAATCGGACTGAATGAGGTTTGAATAAAACATATTTTTAACAAATTATTCTTAAAGTAGTGTTTATAGTGTTTAATGTAAAATGTATTAAATATATTGACTTTTATTAATTGTAGATAGAAGAAAATGTAAGACGTTCAGGTTATGCACAATAATGTAAATGATATGCTGTTAGGAACGGTGTAATGACACTTCGTAATGCCTTAATTCTACTAACCAAGCAGGTACTATTAATAAATTCCACGCAAAGTATCAAATTGCTTTCCTGTGATACCACGAGCGGTGCCTTATTTAGAAATTTATCATTTGCCAACTCATTTCTATAATATACAGTGCCAGTAAATATGGCTATATTTTCTATACCTCATGCCCTTTTCTTATATTTCCGTATTTCTTTTTCATTCCTGTAACTAGTGGCAGAGTCACGTATTTACTCTACGAATAATAATTACATTAATGATTAATATATGATGGAAAAAAAGCCAAGTGTTTAATTAATAACACAATCTTGTGTTCAACAGTAAATTAATGATTAATAGAGGATTTGGATTGCTAGAATAAGGCAATCTGCTACGAGGTGTTCCTTTAAGGAGGACTATGAATGGAAATCTAAACCCGTTCAAGTGTTTGACACGTGGAGAAAACAGGAAAAACTCCACGTGGCCAGCATCTTCATCAGGAGTGAACCCGCGACAAACTACAAGTGTTCAGTGGCTTCACCCACTATGCCACTGGTAGACCAGAAGTTAAGTGTTTAATCATTACAAATTACAAGAAGAGCGTCATAAATTGTAAGAGTATTACAACTTTAGTCAAAAATATATTTAAAGACCTTTTAAAAATAATAATTTAAATTGTTTTGTATTATATTTAAAACATAAAAAAAATATTTATTTTAATTTAATGTTAAGTGCTATTTGATTTAATACTTTTATTATTGTTGTTGTTTGTTTTCATATATTAATTAACTGTGAAAATATTTCACGAATTTATAACAAATAAAAAGAGTTTTATATTTTAACTTCATTTTATTTTATAACAGTTTCGAGAGAGATAATTAATTTAGTTTTATCTCTCAATTACATTTTTGGGCCTTAGTTTAGCCCCAGTAACATTAACAATTACTCACACCAGTATCCTGAACCATCCCAGTAACAAAAATAGCACAAGTAACAGTAATCGTAACAAGTAAGATTACTATAGGAAAACAAGTTTCCGTCTATAAATAAAGTATCATCATACCAATAATCATCATACCAATCACCATCATCAGAATCATCACCATCATCCGAATCATCATCATCATCCGAATCATCATCATCATACCAATAATCATAATAATCCTCGGCCGTGCAATAACCACAACAAAAACCATAATCGTACATATTATAGCAAGATGATTCTGTAACTATTGTAATGGGAATTTGTGCATAACCATATGTTGTATGCTGATTGTTTATACCCATTCTTTCAGATTCGGACATATCTTGACGGCCTTTAAAATGTTTCAATGGGTTGTCACTCTTCTTCAAGGCTTCTGGCATGCCTTTCATTAACTTCTGGTTTACATTTTTCGCTGGCCCCGTCTAAAAATTATAATTTTGAAAGTATAAGTGCAGATAAAAATAGTCACTTTTTCAAGGATAAGAAAAGGATTCCAGTAATGGAGTAAGACAATGTAACAAGTTGGCGAGCTGCCAAGAAATCATATCGCCCAAATGGGCTAATCCCTTGGAGCCCAAACTAGATCCATTCGGGTGTTAAAAACACTAAGAAAACCCGGAAAACTCCACACTGTCAGCACGTTGGTCAGGTACAAATGCATGACCGGTGTTCAGTGATTTAACTATTAGGCCATGGGTGAGCTGACGAAGTAGGGGTAATCAAAGATCGGAACAGAAATAGTGGAGTCTTAATTACGAAAAGGCGCAATTAAAAGGATTATAGGTATATGTATCAAGTGATATTGCTTATTAATGTACTAAAGTTTACATTTAGTTTACATTTTCTATTACTTATTTTCTAAAACATATAAATACGTAAGAGAGTGTTGCTTTCGTAGTAGAAAGTATTACGCAAACAACTAAAAAAATAACAAATAAATTTAAAACAAAACGTCATAAATTTATAAACAATTAAAAGTGAGGTAATTGAGAAATCATTTGATATTTTTTTCAGTTTCCATATAATGTATAGGCCCATAGGATTTTCTAGTTATTTATTGAAAGTTCAACGAATTTAAAGGGGTGATAACACGTTTAAATCCCTTTAGACACGCGAAGAAAACTCGTAGCCACGTAGCCAGTCCGTTGGCGAGGTACGAACCCACGACTAATGTTATAAATAAAGTAGCTTTTTTTTAATCACATAATTAAGAGTAAATTTTAAGACCTCTTCTGTGTCTAGGGATGAAATCAAGTGACCTGTTGACCCTCCAATCAAGGCCTACTTACAGGGAGGAAATTAACTTAAAAAACAATGCTTAAAACACATAAATTATTCGTCACTACAATTTAAAAAATTGGCTGACAAGTGGCTAGCAGGTGTAAATACCTAGTTAAGATAGGGGGAAACAGGTGTCGATAAATCAGTGTTGTAGAATTTTAACTGAAGAGCAGCAGCATTTAAAATGAACAATTTCGTGTTAATTGCCATCGTTTCNCATGAAGATCGCTTTGCTATTGCTGTTTGTAGCGGTTGTTTGTGGTAAATTTATTGCTAAATATCTTAACTTATACGTACTTATAGTTGTTAATTATGTTTAGAATTAATTTATAATGTCCTAAAATATTTATTGCAGTGATCAACTCCCAAGCTAAAGGTCGTGAAAATGAGAAAGCCAGAGGGATGGGGATTTTCAAGAAAATGGGAGCAATGGAAAAAGTAAATATCCCAAATTTAGATGTAAACTTTGTGCTAATAAATGTTAATATTTTAGTAAAATAATAAAAAAAAAACCGATAACTTTTATATTTTGTAGCCAAATTATATACGAAGAAAATTGAAAGGAAGAGTAATGCCTAATAATGAGGACGAGTTTCCTTTCCTGAGTGAACTTCTTCAAGAAAAGAAATCTGTAAGCATATTAATAAGCAATATCACTTGATACGTATATCTATAGTTATTTAATAATATTTTTTCCTAATTAATACTTCACTTTCTCTTCTCTAGTCCTTGACCACCCGACTTCATTTGCTCACTAGTGGTCGAGTACATAAAACCAATGAATACTAGTCTTGGATTTGTATCTGAATAACGGGCTTGCATCGTGGAGTTTTCTGGATGTTCTTCGAGTGTTCAACACTCGAAAGTGGTCCGTTTAGTCTCTAAGAAATTGGGTTCACTTAGGCTAGTTACCAAGGGGGTGCTTGTCGATAGAACTGTCAATGGAAAACGTTGCACAGATAAAAAATACTCGGAAAATTCAAGTGGCCTGCCCGTTTGTCAGATGCGAACCCATTACTAGTGTTCATTAGTTTAGCAACTCGGTCACTGGTGAGCTAATGAAGTAGTGTAATCCGAAATTGATGCGTTGCATTTCCTTACTCCATCACTCCAATCTTTTTCTATTTCTAATGAGTTAGATGATTAAAAATATTAATTCCTTCTACACTTATATGGAAATATTGATCTTTTTATCTGTACTTATACTTTCAAAATTATAATTTTCAGACGGGCAGAGTAAAAGATGCAAATGAGAAGTTAATAAAAGGCAAGCCAGAAGCATTGAAGAAAGGTGACAACTCACTGGAACATTTTAAAGGCCGTCAAGATATGTCCGAATCTGAAAGAATGGGAATGGACAACCCGTATTATATAACAGAATACGGCACAATACAATTTCCCTTTAAATTAGTTAGAGTACCAATATGCATCATATCTGGTAGAGAAATGTTGCTGAAATTACGCTTTCCACATTCTCATCTGATTTTTTCCCTTGAAAACGAAGGAGACAGTGAGAGAAGGTTTTCATCACGAACATGGGGATGATAGGGAAAGATACTAAACAGTATGGAATTCAAATAGATAAATGATAATCGAGACCATATGTAGAAAGCTTAGTGACTAGAGGCCCGATAAACTGTATACGAAATTCCGGTGTGGACCGGAAATCACTTTATTTCAATTCAAAATTTTCTCGACAAAGTAATTAGATAGAAGACAAGCATGACTCGAATGCTATCAGGAGAAGTGTGATGTACAGGAGCAAGACACTACTGGCTCTCATTTTGAAGGTGTTAAAAGACCTTCATTTGCCAAATTATCTGCTCTAGTCCTAAGAGAATTACAATTCTTCATATTATATTTTACTCTGGATATATTCTTCTAAAAAAAATGAAAGTTTCCGTGCCCGCAATTACTATATGTACTGTACAGTAAAATACATTCAATACCTGTTTATTCAACGCTATACGTGTTGCCTGTTTTTTTTATTTTTATAAATTAACATTGAAATCTAATTTTTAAACTTCTATTTTAAATAATAAACTTATTTATATTAATAAAATCTAATAAATTATACACCAGTACAATTTATTTTTGTGTTCCAAGCAAAACTTAGGATTTATCCCTTCAAAAAGGAACTTATTTTGTGTGGAGCCCTGTGGAAAAACTTCCAATGTATACATTATTTACTACTTACTTAAAATTGTACTTATTTACATTTAATTTACAAAGCGATTCGTAAATCGCTATCAAATCTGGGCTGTAGGCAACTGCCTACTTTATCTAAAGCCTACATTCATGCGGGTCCCAGTGTGAACTCGTTTAATACCCCTTAATTTATAATAGATAATGCAAACCAGGGACCATTCTCTATTCCTTTCCGTGCTGATCATCCCCGTTGCAAATCAGGCTCACTCGACTGGAAAATGTAATAAAGAACGGTCATTTAGCCTACGTTGTGCTGGTGCCTGGCTCTAATCGATAAATAAAACTTTAAATAATTAAATATATCAATTTGTATCCTGAACATTTGATGGTTCCTTTTATTAATTAAATATTTATTAAAATATATTGTCTCCAATCTGCCCTTGCTTTAAAATAAACATTTAAATGTTTTATAAGGTCTTTCTCAAATCTACTCATATTTTAGCCCATAGAAAATACAAAAAATTATTATTTGACTACATTTTAAATTATTCTAACAATATATATTACACTCAATTTTAAGATGCAAATTATTTATGCTCTAAAAACTAATTTTATTTATTAAATAAATAATAAAGTTTAACTAGTGAATACACGTCAGAGTAAATGCACAGGTGCTGATGTTGTGGTTGTGTGCCATATTGTGTGTTAGCGCCTGTGTTTTAATATTCGAAGTAAATTAAAGCAAATGACTTGAGAATATGCCAAATAGTAATAAAATTAATATAGCGAAACTTTAAAGTTTTGTTAAATTCTGGGAGAATAAAACTTATAAAACTAAATAAAATTATTTAAATTTTAATGCATTATATACAGTTATTTCGCCGTTTACAAATTAAATATCGATGACGAATCAATTAAATCTAGTGAATATCATTAATGAGAAGATCAAAAATAAAATGAAATTTTAGAAATTTTAAACAAAATCACGTCCATGCAAGCTGCAGTGATTTCGTCATCAATACGAACACTCGACAGTAATTGACGAATAGAAACACCTTGTGTGGGGGATTAACACGTGTCAAGTTGTATAAAAGAGCGTTGGGATTCAAGGATGTGTCGATGTTCGGCGAACAACTAATTCAACATGAAGATCGCTTTGCTATTGCTGTTTGTAGCGGTTGTTTGTGGTAAATTTATTGCTAAATATCTTAACTTATACGTACTTATAGTTGTTAATTATGTTTAGAATTAATTTATAATGTCCTAAAATATTTATTGCAGTGATCAACTCCCAAGCTAAAGGTCGTGAAAATGAGAAAGCCAGAGGGATGGGGATTTTCAAGAAAATGGGAGCAATGGAAAAAGTAAATATCCCAAATTTAGATGTAAACTTTGTGCTAATAAATGTTAATATTTTAGTAAAATAATAAAAAAAAAACCGATAACTTTTATATTTTGTAGCCAAATTATATACGAAGAAAATTGAAAGGAAGAGTAATGCCTAATAATGAGGACGAGTTTCCTTTCCTGAGTGAACTTCTTCAAGAAAAGAAATCTGTAAGCATATTAATAAGCAATATCACTTGATACGTATATCTATAGTTATTTAATAATATTTTTTCCTAATTAATACTTCACTTTCTCTTCTCTAGTCCTTGACCACCCGACTTCATTTGCTCACTAGTGGTCGAGTACATAAAACCAATGAATACTAGTCTTGGATTTGTATCTGAATAACGGGCTTGCATCGTGGAGTTTTCTGGATGTTCTTCGAGTGTTCAACACTCGAAAGCGGTCCGTTTAGTCTCTAAGAGATTGGGTTCACTTAGGCTAGCTACCAAGGGGATGCTTGTCGATAGAACTGTCAATGGAAAACGTTGCACAGATAAAAAATACTCGGAAAATTCAAGTGGCCTGCCCGTTTGTCAGATGCGAACCCATTACTAGTGTTCATTAGTTTAGCAACTCGGTCACTGGTGAGCTAATGAAGTAGTGTAATCCGATATTGATGCGTTGCATTTCCTTACTCCATCACTCCAATCTTTTTCTATTTCTAATGAGTTAGATGATTAAAAATATTAATTCCTTCTACACTTATATGGAAATATTGATCTTTTTATCTGTACTTATACTTTCAAAATTATAATTTTCAGACGGGCAGAGTGAAAGATGCAAATGAGAAGTTAATAAAAGGCAAGCCAGAAGCATTGAAGAAAGGTGACAACTCACTGGAACATTTTAAAGGCCGTCAAGATATGTCCGAATCTGAAAGAATGGGAATGGACAACCCGTATTATATAACAGAATACGGCACAATACAATTTCCCTTTAAATTAGTTAGAGAACCAACTTGCTATGATTTTTATGGCTATGGTTACTGTTCTTGTTCTGATAGTTGCGATTATTATACGTATTATTCTGTTGAAGATGATAATAATTATAATTCGGAAGATCGGGAAGATCGTAGTGATTCTGAATCTAGACTTGATTATAATGGCGACGGAGTCATAAACGAGGACGACGGTAATTTTACATGTTACGACTACTGTTACTTAGTTTATTTTTGTGACTGGGATGAAAATGGCTTTGTGTGTTAGTAATCATTGCTATTGTTAAGGCTAAAGTGATGCCTTATAATTATAATTAAATTTATAATCCCTATCAAAACTGCTATAAAATAAAGTTATGATTAAAATGCAAAACTGTTCTTAATTATTATAAATTCGTAAAATATTTTCACAGTTAATTAATATGAAAAAAAACAACAATAATAATAAAAGTATTATATCGCGTTACACTTAATATTAAATAAAAATAAAAATATTTTTTAAGGTTTTAAACATAAAAAAAACTAATTTAAAATATTATTTTATAAATATCTTTCGAGTATAGAAGTAATGCTCCCATAATCTATGACGCATTTCCGTAATGACGTATGACGTAATTTGTACACTCTTCCTTTATACACTAGTGTACTGTATTACTGTACACCAGTGGCAGAGTGGATTTGACCACCGAACATTGGTAGTATTAATCGCGGGTTCACGTGTCACTGAAATGGGGGTTAGTTTCTTTTACATTTTTACAGCATCCGATTCTTTGGTCTGCAATTTTCAAATGGCAAACCTTGGCATTCGTTGTCTGTCTTTCCTTAATCTTGAGAGTCCACCAGTAGGCGAGTGAATAAAACCACTTAACACTGGTGGATCGTGGATTCGCGCTTCACTAATAGATTGACTAAATAGATTTTTCCGGGTTTCTTTCAAGTTTGTAATACCTAAATAGGGATCAATGCTTACAAGAGGTACAGCGGAGATTTTTCGGAATGATGCCACAAAACGGAAAGTTCGTGCTGTTGACCCGTAAAAACGTTGGCTTTGGAAGTCGAGCAGCCCGAAGTGAAGACGTCCTGAAAGTTAACACTGAAGGGTGGATGATCTTGATCACTGGAGCATAGTCGTTTACAGGCAACCATGGGAAGATGATTCCTAGTTGTTGGTCGATTGGACGATCTTCAGTTCTCAATCACTATGGTTAGTCTTTTCTGACAATTCTCAGGAGAAGAAACTTCGATGTCGACCTCCTCGAGACCTTGAAAACCCGGCCTTTTATACGATTTTACCCTAAAATTCTGATTTCTGATAGGTCCAAACTGGTGGACTCGCATCACCATTGATCCCCGACCTGTTGCTAAAAACGCGAAATTTTTTCTGGAAATTTTTATATTCTCGCATATAAGAACGTACTGTACATTCAATAGACAAAAATAAAAATTAACCTAATACGTCAACATTGGTACATCATACGTACTCGTACAGATATCATATACCTTACAGTATGGCCGTCTTTGTTGAGTTCCAAGAAAAGTTCGACTTTTGAGGTGTACGAGTTCCGATGTAGCACTATAATTATGTGTTCACGCGAACTTTTATCTTTTAGAAGAATATATCCAGAGTAAAATATAATATAAATAATTGTAATTCTCTTAACACCAGTGCAGATAATTTGACAAATTGAAGGTTGACCTTCAGAATGAGAGCCAGTAGTGTCTTGCTCCTGTACATCACATTTCTCCTGATAACAATCGAGTCATGCTTGTCTTCTATCTAACTCCGTTCTCGAGAAAATTTTGAATTAAAATAAAGTGATTTCCGGTCCACACCGGAATTTCGTATACAGTTTATCGGGCCTCTAGCCACTAAGCTTTGTATATATGGTCTCGATTATCATTTAGCTATCTGAATTCCATACTATTTAGTATCTTTCTCTTTCATCATGCGGGTCCCAGTGTGAACTCGTTTAATACCTCTTAATTTATCATAGATAATGCAAACCAGTGACCATTTTCTATTCCTCTCCGTGCTGATCATCCGCACTGCAAATTAGGCTCACTCGAATGGAAAACGTAATTAATACGGATCATTTACGGACCAGCACAACGTAGGATCCTACTTTGTGCTGGTGCCTGGCTTCAATCGATAAATAAAATTTTAAATAATTAAATATGTCAATTTGTATCCTGAACATTTGATGGTTCCTTTTATTAATTAAACATTTATTAAATTATATTAACATCCTTCTGGTGTATTATATAATGTAAGTTTTCAGCATAAATCACCTGCTGTATTCAGGCTCTTACGTAAGTAAATAAATATAAAAATTTTACTATTTTTCTGCATTTTTTAAATTATATATTAATTAGGTGGACGTATTTACGTGTTAGAATATCACACACTTTCTTAAGGATTAAATATACTTAAATTAAATATTAAGTCTGGCAAATTGTTAAGAGATGAGCTCAACAGTAAAGTGCTGGTTCTAATGATGTGTTAATTTATCACTGGGTATAATTAATGGTCGAAATCGAAAATGTAGAATAGATTTATATATCAAAATCAATTCACTAAATGTGATTTGAGTGTAATTAATCATTGTCTCCAATCTGCCTTTATTTTAAAATACCAGTCGACTCCCCCTATAACACTGTTAATGATTCCGCTTTATACGAATTCCATGTTGTACGAGTCACTTAAATTTTACAAATACGTGTGCCGGGCTGTGAACAGCTCATGTATTTGTAAAATCGAAATGACTCGTACAACATGGAATTCATATAAAACGAAATAATCAACAGTGTTGTAGGGGGGTCGACTTGTAAGCACTTAAATGCTCTAAAAGTCTTTCTGAAATCTACTCATATTTTAGCCCATAGAAAATACAGAAAATTATTATTTTCCTATATTTTAAATTATTCTAACAGTATATATTACACTCAATTTTAAGATGCAAATTATTTATGCTTTAAAAATTAATATTATTTATTAAATAAGTAATAAGCTTTAACAGTAAATGCACAGGTGCTGATGTCGTGGTTGTGTGCCATATTGTGTGTTAGCGCTTGTGTTTTAATATTCGAAGTAAATTAAAGCAAGTGACTTGACAATACACCAAATACAATTAAATTAATACAGTAAAACTTTTCATAGACGGTCACTGATGGAGACCTAAAAGTGTCCGTTGTTTGGAGGTTGTTTTGAATATTTGTAATGTTAGGAATAGTTCCTAGAAAAATAGCCGCTATTAGGAGTTGGCCGTTATAAAAGGTTCAGCCCTGTACATAAATAAATTGAAAAACTCAACTAAGGAAGTGTTATATTCAGCTTCATATGAAATTAATTCAAACCACATTTAACCATTTAATCAAATGAATTCTAGCAGAATAAAATTTATAAAATTTAAATAAAATAATTTAAATTTTAACGTGTTAAATACAATTATTTTCGTCATTTAGAAAGTAAATATCGATTCTCAATCAATTAATCCCGTGAATATCATTGATTAGAATACCGAAATTAATGGAAAACTTCTGGAAATTTTAAACTAAATCACGTCCGTGGAAACTACAATGATTTCGTCACCAACACGAAAAATTGTCAGCAATTGACGAATAAAAAATACCTTGTATGTGTTAAAACACATGCCAAATTGTATAAAAAAGCGTTGGGATTCAAGGATGTGTTGAAGTTCAGCGAACAACTAATTCAACATGAAGATCGTTTTGCTATTGCTGTTTGTAGCTGTTGTTTGTGGTAAATTTATTGCTAAATATCTTATTTATAATTGTTATTTACGTTTAGAGTTAATTAATTTATAAGGTTATAAAATATTTATTCCAGTGATTAGCTCGGAAGATAAACGTCGTCAGAATGAGAAAGCCAAAGGAAAAAGGACTAACAATCAAAGAGTATTTACCTTTGGTAAATACCAAAGGTAAATACTAACGAAGCAGGGTAATCAGAAATTCATGTGTTGTATTGCCTTACTCCATCACTTTAGTTCTGTTCTAAAGGATGGGTAGGCTCGGATAATTAAAAATTGTATTTCTTCTTACACTTATGTGATAAAATTGATCCTTTTTATCTGCACTTATCTTTCAAAATTATAATTTTTAGACGGGACGAGTGAAAAATACAATCCAGAAGTTAATGAAAGGCAAGTCAGAAGTCTTGAAGAAGAGTGACAACCCATTGAAACATTTTAAAGGCCGTCAAGATATGTCCGAATCTAAAAGAATGGGCATAAACAATCCGTATTATATAACAAAATACAGTACAATACAATTTCCCTTTAAAATAGAGAATTAACTTGCACTGATATTCATGGCTATGGTTCTTGTGTTGATACCTAGAAGTATACTTATGAATTGTATTAATCTGTTGATGATGATTGGGATGACTACAATTGGGATGATCATTATGGGGATGACTACAATTGGGATGATCATTATGGGGATGACTACAATTGGGATGATCATTATGAAGATGATTACAAATGGGAAAACTGGGAAGTTCGACGTGATTCCAAGTCTAGACAGGATGTTAATGGCGATGGATTCATAAATGAGGATGACAGTAATCTTACATGTTACGACTACTGTTACATATACTATTATTGTGACTGGTATGAAAATTATGACTTTGTATGTTAGTAATTATTGATATCGTTAAGGCTAAAGTGAGGCCTTATAACCCTCTCAAAACAGCTATAAAATAAAGTTATGATTAAAATGCAAAACTGTTCTTAATTATTATAAATTCGTAAAATATTTTCAAAGTTAATTAATATAAAAAACAATAATAATAAAAGTATTAAATCGCGTTGCACTTAATATTAAATTAAAATGAATATTTTTAAAGTTAATTAATCGCGAATTCGCACCCGACTAACATGCTACCACGTGGAGTTTTCCGGATTTTTTCACGTATCATTTAAATGGGGGCCAGTTTTCCATAGAAAATTCTTCTGGGAAGTGACCCACCTGGCAGATCGGCCACGTGTTAAGCTGCCTTATTTTAGCAATCTTATACACAGTATATATCCTCAATGTAATTTAAACCGGTTAATATTTTATATCTAAATGCTAAGTGTGGTAATCCATATTCACGCCCACCTCTTATTTCTAATTAATGTGGGTTATTTTAATGAAAATATAGTTTTTGTGGGGTTCTATAAATAATTTTTCTATGGGGCTCTTGATTTTCCAATTCCGATACTGTACACTTTATCGTACATCACTCCATTAGTTTGGATATAATTCATACAATTATAACAAGTAATTCATTTAAAATTTAAAAGTTTTGCGTAAATTTATGCGTTAAATGTCATTAAAATGGAAAATTTAGTAAAATTTTAAATTAATCACTTATATAAAAGTAATAAATGCTTACGTCATCAACACAAAATGCTGACAGAATTGGAAAACAAGTGGCTGTTTTATAATAAAACACATGTTACAGCGTATAAAAAGTGTTGAAAATCATCATTTTAACTTAATTACGTTCATCTAGCAGGCATTTTAATATGAAGCTCGCTCTTCTATTCTTTTTGGCAGCAATTATCTGTGGTACGTTTATTANTAGCGGTTGTTTGTGGTAAATTTATTGCTAAATATCTTAACTTATACCTTAATTATGTTTAGATTTAATGTATAATGTTCTAAAATATTTATTTCAGTGATCAGCTCCGAAGCTAAAGGTCGCGAGAATGAGAAAGCCAGAGGGTTGGGGATTTTCAAGAAAATGGGAGCAATGGAAAAAGTAAATATCCCAAATTTAGAAGTAAACTTCGTGCTAATAAATGCTAATATTTTAATAAAATAATTAAAAAAACAATACCTTTTATATTTGTTAGCCAAATTATAAACGAAGCAATTTGAAAGGAAGAGTAATGCCTAATAATAAGGACGAGATTCCTTTTCTAAGTGAACTTCTTCAAAAACAGAAATCTGTAAGTACATTAATAAGCAATATCACTTGATACGTATATCTATAGTTATTTAATAATATTTTTTCCTAATTAATACTTCACTTTCTCTTCTCTAGTCCTTGACCACCCGACTTCATTTGCTCACTAGTGGTCGAGTACATAAAACCAATGAATACTAGTCTTGGATTTGTATCTGAATAACGGGCTTGCATCGTGGAGTTTTCTGGATGTTCTTCGAGTGTTCAACACTCGAAAGTGGTCCGTTTAGTCTCTAAGAAATTGGGTTCACTTAGGCTAGTTACCAAGGGGGTGCTTGTCGATAGAACTGTCAATGGAAAACGTTGCACAGATAAAAAATACTCGGAAAATTCAAGTGGCCTGCCCGTTTGTCAGATGCGAACCCATTACTAGTGTTCATTAGTTTAGCAACTCGGTCACTGGTGAGCTAATGAAGTAGTGTAATCCGATATTGATGCGTTGCATTTCCTTACTCCATCACTCCAATCTTTTTCTATTTCTAATGAGTTAGATGATTAAAAATATTAATTCCTTCTACACTTATATGGAAATATTGATCTTTTTATCTGTACTTATACTTTCAAAATTATAATTTTCAGACGGGCAGAGTAAAAGATGCAAATGAGAAGTTAATAAAAGGCAAGCCAGAAGCATTGAAGAAAGGTGACAACTCACTGGAACATTTTAAAGGCCGTCAAGATATGTCCGAATCTGAAAGAATGGGAATGGACAACCCGTATTATATAACAGAATACGGCACAATACAATTTCCCTTTAAATTAGTTAGAGAACCAACTTGCTATGATTTTTATGGCTATGGTTACTGTTCTTGTTCTGATAGTTGCGATTATTATACGTATTATTCTGTTGAAGATGATAATAATTATAATTCGGAAGATCGGGAAGATCGTAGTGATTCTGAATCTAGACTTGATTATAATGGCGACGGAGTCATAAACGAGGACGACGGTAATTTTACATGTTACGACTACTGTTACTTAGTTTATTTTTGTGACTGGGATGAAAATGGCTTTGTGTGTTAGTAATCATTGCTATTGTTAAGGCTAAAGTGATGCCTTATAATTATAATTAAATTTATAATCCCTATCAAAACTGCTATAAAATAAAGTTATGATTAAAATGCAAAACTGTTCTTAATTATTATAAATTCGTAAAATATTTTCACAGTTAATTAATATGAAAAAAAAACAACAATAATAATAAAAGTATTATATCGCGTTACACTTAATATTAAATAAAAATAAAAATATTTTTTAAGGTTTTAAACATAAAAAAAACTAATTTAAAATATTATTTTATAAATATCTTTCGAGTATAGAAGTAATGCTCCCATAATCTATGACGCATTTCCGTAATGACGTATGACGTAATTTGTACACTCTTCCTTTATACACTAGTGTACTGTATTACTGTACACCAGTGGCAGAGTGGATTTGACCACCGAACATTGGTAGTATTAATCGCGGGTTCACGTGTCACTGAAATGGGGGTTAGTTTCTTTTACATTTTTACAGCATCCGATTCTTTGGTCTGCAATTTTCAAATGGCAAACCTTGGCATTCGTTGTCTGTCTTTCCTTAATCTTGAGAGTCCACCAGTAGGCGAGTGAATAAAACCACTTAACACTGGTGGATCGTGGATTCGCGCTTCACTAATAGATTGACTAAATAGATTTTTCCGGGTTTCTTTCAAGTTTGTAATACCTAAATAGGGATCAATGCTTACAAGAGGTACAGCGGAGATTTTTCGGAATGATGCCACAAAACGGAAAGTTCGTGCTGTTGACCCGTAAAAACGTTGGCTTTGGAAGTCGAGCAGCCCGAAGTGAAGACGTCCTGAAAGTTAACACTGAAGGGTTGATGGTCTTGATCACTGGAGCATAGTCGTTTACAGGCAACCATGGGAAGATGATTCCTAGTTGTTGGTCGATTGGACGATCTTCAGTTCTCAATCACTATGGTTAGTCTTTTCTGACAATTCTCAGGAGAAGAAACTTCGATGTCGACCTCCTCGAGACCTTGAAAACCCGGCCTTTTATACGATTTTACCCTAAAATTCTGATTTCTGATAGGTCCAAACTGGTGGACTCGCATCACCATTGATCCCCGACCTGTTGCTAAAAACGCGAAATTTTTTCTGGAAATTTTTATATTCTCGCATATAAGAACGTACTGTACATTCAATAGACAAAAATAAAAATTAACCTAATACGTCAACATTGGTACATCATACGTACTCGTACAGATATCATATACCTTACAGTATGGCCGTCTTTGTTGAGTTCCAAGAAAAGTTCGACTTTTGAGGCATCGAGTTCCGATGTAGCACTATAATTGTGTGTTCACGCGAACTTTTATCTTTTAGAAGAATACATCCAGAGTAAAATATAATATAAATAATTGTAATTCTCTTAACACCAGTGCAGATAATTTGACAAATTGAAGGTTGACCTTCAGAATGAGAGCCAGTAGTGTCTTGCTCCTGTACATCACATTTCTCCTGATAACAATCGAGTCATGCTTGTCTTCTATCTAACTCCGTTCTCGAGAAAATTTTGAATTAAAATAAAGTGATTTCCGGTCCACACCGGAATTTCGTATACAGTTTATCGGGCCTCTAGCCACTAAGCTTTGTATATATGGTCTCGATTATCATTTAGCTATCTGAATTCCATACTATTTAGTATCTTTCTCTTTCATCATGCGGGTCCCAGTGTGAACTCGTTTAATACCTCTTAATTTATCATAGATAATGCAAACCAGTGACCATTTTCTATTCCTCTCCGTGCTGATCATCCGCACTGCAAATTAGGCTCACTCGAATGGAAAACGTAATTAATACGGATCATTTACGGACCAGCACAAACGTAGGATACTACGTCGTGCTGGTCCCTGGCTCTAATCGATAAATAAAACTTTATAAATATATCAATTTGTATCCTGAACATTTGATGGTTCCTTTTATTAATTAAATATTTATTAAATTATATTAACACCATCCTAGTGTATTATATAATGTAAGTTTTCAGCACAAATCACCTGCTGTGTTCAGGCTCTTACGTAAGTAAATATAAAAATTTTACTATTTTTCTGCATTTTTTAAATTATATATTAATTAGGTGGACGTATTTACGTGTTAGAATATCACACACTTTCTTAAGGATTAAATATACTTAAATTAAATATTAAGTCTGGCAAATTGTTAAGAGATGAGCTCAACAGTAAAGTGCTGGTTCTAATGATGTGTTAATTTATCACTGGGTATAATTAATGGTCGAAATCGAAAATGTAGAATAGATTTATATATCAAAATCAATTCACTAAATGTGATTTGAGTGTAATTAATCATTGTCTCCAATCTGCCTTTATTTTAAAATACCAGTCGACCCCCCCTATAACACTGTTAATGATTCCGCTTTATACGAATTCCATGTTGTACGAGTCACTTAAATTTTACAAATACGTGTGCCGGGCTGTGAACAGCTCATGTATTTGTAAAATCGAAATGACTCGTACAACATGGAATTCATATAAAACGAAATAATCAACAGTGTTGTAGGGGGGTCGACTTGTAAGCACTTAAATGCTCTAAAAGTCTTTCTGAAATCTACTCATATTTTAGCCCATAGAAAATACAGAAAATTATTATTTTCCTATATTTTAAATTATTCTAACAGTATATATTACACTCAATTTTAAGATGCAAATTATTTATGCTTTAAAAATTAATATTATTTATTAAATAAGTAATAAGCTTTAACAGTAAATGCACAGGTGCTGATGTCGTGGTTGTGTGCCATATTGTGTGTTAGCGCTTGTGTTTTAATATTCGAAGTAAATTAAAGCAAGTGACTTGACAATACACCAAATACAATTAAATTAATACAGTAAAACTTTTCATAGACGGTCACTGATGGAGACCTAAAAGTGTCCGTTGTTTGGAGGTTGTTTTGAATATTTGTAATGTTAGGAATAGTTCCTAGAAAAATAGCCGCTATTAGGAGTTGGCCGTTATAAAAGGTTCAGCCCTGTACATAAATAAATTGAAAGGCTCAACTAAGGAAGTGTTATATTCAGCTTCATATGAAATTAATTCAAACCACATTTAACCATTTAATCAAATGAATTCTAGGAGAACAAAATTTATAAAAGTAAACAAAATAATTTAAATGTTAACGTGTTAAATACAATTATTTTCGTCATTTAGAAAGTAAATATCGATTCTCAATCAATTAATCCCGTGAATATCATTGATTAGAATACCGAAATTAATGGAAAACCTCTGGAAATTTTAAACTAAATCACGTCCGTGGAAACTACAATGATTTCGTCACCAACACGAAAAATTGTCAGCAATTGACGAATAAAAAATACCTTGTATGTGTTAAAACACATGCCAAATTGTATAAAAAAGCGTTGGGATTCAAGGATGTGTTGAAGTTCAGCGAACAACTAATTCAACATGAAGATCGTTTTGCTATTGCTGTTTGTAGCTGTTGTTTGTGGTAAATTTATTGCTAAATATCTTATTTATAATTGTTATTTACGTTTAGAGTTAATTTACAAGGTTATAAAATATTTATTCCAGTGATTAGCTCGGAAGATAAACGTCGTCAGAATGAGAAAGCCAAAGGAAAAAGGACTAACAAGGAAATGCGAACAATCAAAGAGTATTTACCTTTGGTAAATACCAAAGGTAAATACTAACGAAGCAGGGTAATCAGAAATTCATGTGTTGTATTGCCTTACTCCATCACTTTAGTTCTGTTCTAAAGGATGGGTAGGCTCGGATAATTAAAAATTGTATTTCTTCTTACACTTATGTGATAAAATTGATCCTTTTTATCTGCACTTATCTTTCAAAATTATAATTTTTAGACGGGACGAGTGAAAAATACAATCCAGAAGTTAATGAAAGGCAAGTCAGAAGTCTTGAAGAAGAGTGACAACCCATTGAAACATTTTAAAGGCCGTCAAGATATGTCCGAATCTAAAAGAATGGGCATAAACAATCCGTATTATATAACAAAATACAGTACAATACAATTTCCCTTTAAAATAGAGAATTAACTTGCACTGATATTCATGGCTATGGTTCTTGTGTTGATACCTAGAAGTATACTTATGAATTGTATTAATCTGTTGATGATGATTGGGATGACTACAATTGGGATGATCATTATGGGGATGACTACAATTGGGATGATCATTATGAAGATGATTACAAATGGGAAAACTGGGAAGTTCGACGTGATTCCAAGTCTAGACAGGATGTTAATGGCGATGGATTCATAAATGAGGATGACAGTAATCTTACATGTTACGACTACTGTTACATATACTATTATTGTGACTGGTATGAAAATTATGACTTTGTATGTTAGTAATTATTGATATCGTTAAGGCTAAAGTGAGGCCTTATAACCCTCTCAAAACAGCTATAAAATAAAGTTATGATTAAAATGCAAAACTGTTCTTAATTATTATAAATTCGTAAAATATTTTCAAAGTTAATTAATATAAAAAACAATAATAATAAAAGTATTAAATCGCGTTGCACTTAATATTAAATTAAAATGAATATTTTTAAAGTTAATTAATCGCGAATTCGCACCCGACTAACATGCTACCACGTGGAGTTTTCCGGATTTTTTCACGTATCATTTAAATGGGGGCCAGTTTTCCATAGAAAATTCTTCTGGGAAGTGACCCACCTGGCAGATCGGCCACGTGTTAAGCTGCCTTATTTTAGCAATCTTATACACAGTATATATCCTCAATGTAATTTAAACCGGTTAATATTTTATATCTAAATGCTAAGTGTGGTAATCCATATTCACGCCCACCTCTTATTTCTAATTAATGTGGGTTATTTTAATGAAAATATAGTTTTTGTGGGGTTCTATAAATAATTTTTCTATGGGGCTCTTGATTTTCCAATTCCGATACTGTACACTTTATCGTACATCACTCCATTAGTTTGGATATAATTCATACAATTATAACAAGTAATTCATTTAAAATTTAAAAGTTTTGCGTAAATTTATGCGTTAAATGTCATTAAAATGGAAAATTTAGTAAAATTTTAAATTAATCACTTATATAAAAGTAATAAATGCTTACGTCATCAACACAAAATGCTGACAGAATTGGAAAACAAGTGGCTGTTTTATAATAAAACACATGTTACAGCGTATAAAAAGTGTTGAAATTCAACATTTTAACTTAATTACGTTCATCTAGCAGGCATTTTAATATGAAGCTCGCTCTTCTATTCTTTTTGGCAGCAATTATCTGTGGTACGTTTATTATTACAGACCTTTAATTATATCAGGAATATCGCCAAATAATTAATTATATTTACAATTAATTTATAATATCTTAAAATTTATATTTCAGTGATTAGTGCAGAAGAAGTTAAGGCTCCTCAGGATGAGGAAGTCAAAGGAAGAAGAACTAACAACAGAATAGAAGCTTTAATGAAGGTTAGTGTATTTTAAAATACAGTAAAACCTGTCTAAAACGAACACGATAAAAGAAATCTGCCTAAATGGAAACAATTTGATGATGCGCGATTCCGGTTTACACGGGTTTTAATTGTATTTATAATTTCGGAAGCGAAATTTTTATAGAATAGAGTTAAAAATTAAAGTTAAATAAGCAAAATTTAAACGAAATTAGTGGAATAAATACAATTAAAAGTTCTTTACAGATTGAAATTTATAATTAAATTCTAAATTAACAGGAGAGAGAAATATTGGATAATTTAAAAGAGGAATTAAAGAAAGAGGGCAAACGAGCAAAACCTGACATTAAGAAGAATGCTTTCATGAATCGTCTTCAAGAAAAGAAACGCGTAAGTATCATTTACCCGTTTAAATGTAGTGTAAATTTCCACACTCTCTCCTCTTATAAGATCTAAAAGATAAGAGAAAATAGAATATGTGAGTGAAAAATGTGTAAATTCTTCTTTCTTGAGTGCATTAAAATCATTAATTGTTTAAATACGGGGTGGTCCAACGAAAACGAAACGGCAGAGTTATCGTGTTCGTCCAAGCAAATCGCTCGGAAAGGTCGATTTTATTCTCAAGAGGGATATCTTCAGCAATAAAGTTTTTGCTATTCTGAATACAATAGACAACAAAAAAATTTTAAAAACTCATTCATTTTTTTATTAACCAAAGAAACATTTATTTCGGAAAAAATTTATACTTTATTCGGAAAAATTATTACTTAAGTAAGAAATGAATCGACAGAGATGTGGTGTTCAATTCGAACATTTATTGGATACTTGCTAACTTTTTCTTATGTTTGTTACTTTATTTGAAATAAATGTTTGTTTAGTTAATAAGAAATAAATGAGTTTTTAAAATTTTTTCTTGTCTGTTGTATTCAGAATAGCAAAAACTTTATTGCTGAAGATATCCCTCTTGAGAATAAAATCGACCTGTCCGAGCGATTTGCTTGGACGAACACGATATTTCTGCCGTTTCGTTTTCATTGGACCACCCCGTATAACTTTAAACACTTATTAGATAAATGGGATGAAGAAAGAAATCGGGAAAATAATGCCGGAAGCTATGGAGAGAAAGGAGAAATCACCACTCGAAGACGAACTTCATCAAGATAAATCGAAATCGGAAGGATTACGTGATCCAAATTACATTAAAAAATCGCTATCTACAACAAGTCGATATGATGATTCTTTTTTGTTAACTTTATTATATAGTTTTTGTTATGACTTATGTGATTGTTATTACGGCGATTATTATTATTATTATTATGATTATTATTATTATTACGACTATTGCCCTTACTACGAATGTTTCTACGACTGTTTCAACTATTGGTGCTATTATGATTATTATGTTTGAAATAATTCATAATAATGTAACAGGGATAAAGTTCAAAACGAATTTTTTTTTTATCCCTATTAAAACTGTTATAAAATAAAATTGGAATTAAGCATAGAAATTTGTTGTTGTTTCCTATAATTATTACATATTCGATGAATATTTTTATGATTAATTAATATTAAAATTGATCATTCCATATTTTATATTCGTTTTACAAACATAAAAGAAAGCAGTATTAAATATACGTTTAAACAAGATTTAAATGGATATTTTAGAATTAAAATTACGGCTCCTTATTAAATTAATCATATAGAATTTCTAGAAATTATAATAAAGAGCCGAATCCTTATCGATTCTTTTCCTTTATTTCAAAATAAATTTAAGTTTTACCAATATTTAAATCAGTTTATTAAATATATATCCAAGTATCAGTGCGATATGAGTTCCTTAAAGCTTGTAATACCTGAGTGGATAAAGCACTAAACACTGGTGGTGGGTTTGCACCTGACAGCATGGAAATTTCCAGGTTTACTTACATGTTTAACACATAAATAGTACCAACTTCCCGTGTAAATCTTTCCAGGAAGTATCCTTCCTTGGCAGATTGCCGCCACATCCCATCAGACCAAACTGAAAAGAGAGAGAGAGAGAGTGCACAATGCTCTAATAAAAATACCTCTACGAGGGAACGAATGGTATGCGTTGAATAGTTCGTAGGAATCGTAGTATGGCGATGAGTATGGAAATTCAAAGCCGTGTTCTGTCTTCTACCGATGTCTTCTCCTTTCATCCGTTCGAGTCCGTGGTATGGAGGTCCGTTGTATTGACAAGTATCGCCCTGAGCTTCCGGGGCTCGAGCTTTGATTCGATTGTGGTGGGAAAGGAGTCACATGATCGTCAAATATTGACAATAACGGTGCGTTCTTGACACCTATGTGTCAACTTTCCCATCTAATTGTTATCACAAACGGTGACCCCCGATCTAATTCTCACAAGGAGCGGTTTTTCTAACGGAGTTGTTTATAGTTTTTCTTCCGACAACTGCGTCAGATTCGCGGATTTCACACCATTCGCCGCTTTCATTAAAATTATACTTTCGAGTATAATTTTAAAATTTAGAATACCCTCTCTCTTTAACATGGGTTTTGACCCGACAATAATTTTTTAAGTAACAAGTGCAACTGGTTGACGCGTTACATGCGCTATCCGCACCACAGACGCGATTTACAATGGTGACGATTTGTTGAGGTTGTTAACCTACCGTCACAGTTTCCTTGTTGATGATTCAGTCTGTTGACAGTTCAGAAATTTAACACCAGTTCAAAGTCATTCGATTTAGGTTAGGTGTTCCTTCATTTCGCACCCTTAGTAAGTTCGGTTTAGGGCCTTGACGCATGAATCGAATCACATTTGCTTCTGGAGGCAGTCAGACTCTCTATAGTTTCTTCACTTATGGCTACTTTGAGAGCGTCATCGAACGTCGCTGGCTCCCGTGACATGACCCGTTGTCTGTTCCGGATATCTATTCCGTTTAAAACCCGGGCTTTCAGCCGCTCATCTAACTCTTTGGCTTGTATGCGCTTGATCATTGCGGTTTCTGATGCATCTGCTCCCTCTTAGGGAATTTCAATTTCAGCAGCAAGGGCTTGTAAGCGCACAACGTACGTTTGGACATCCTCATCCGGATCCTGTACGCAAGCGTAGAATCTATTTTATTGAATGGAGAAAGACACTTGTTCGAATCGCTCTATCAGGATCCGCTTGAACTCATCAAAATCTTCCACTTGCTTGATCCGCTGGTCCTTTCGGACAAATTCCCGAGCTATACTTGTAAGTTTCAACTTGGCTACCGCCAACGTTTGTGCTTTTGTCCATGCCGCTAGCTTAGCTATGTCTCCCAGCGAGTCGAAAAAATTCGGATACTCTTAAGTCCTGCCGCATCGCCAAAAAACGCAGGTAATAGCGGAAGGAAACTTCCTATGTTACCTAAAACTGCTCTAGGGTTTTCTCCTTCCATGGTTACGCTAATATATTCTAGCATCGCCTAAATTTGTCTCCTCGGAAGGAACCCGTCTTCGGCGGACAAACTTGTTTTAGACGGACACCGTATATTAGGGACTGACCCCACTCCTGACATCAAAAATCCTTTGTTTTGCTTTATATACTTATTTGTTTTCTGTTGATTTCCCCGTGAAAATCAACAGAAAGCCCACTTTTCCTCCTAAATTGTCAATAAACTACTTTGCTTTTGTATTTCAGGATAATTTAATTTAAAATTTTGTGGAACCAATCAGACTTTGGTTAAGCCTCAACACTAATATTTTGGACTGATTAATTAACCCAAAAATAATGTAATTTATAATGCATTTTGTTAAATATATTACTCAGTAAACTTTGTTATAGCAAATACTAATACTGTATAACAAAATTCTCTTCATAGTAGAGCATTGATTATTTGAAATAATCGGAGTGGGACAATTTTGCACAAACAAACACACTTGACAGGGAAAGAATACAAGGATAAACATCTTAAATAAATTATAAATATATGTTTTAATAGTAGTACAATAATAAAACATGAAAATTTAATTTTTACAAGCCTGTGATTTATTAATCCAGCTTTTCTATTTGTATACTGTAATAAATAAAACCGAATACCTAATTTTCTTACAGTGTCGTTGGCCCGTATTCTAATGTTTATACAGATTGACTCTGATACACAGTATTTTACGGCGTTGAATGAGCACTCTTGACACCTTACAGTATAATAGTTTAAGGTGTCAAGAGCTTCCACTGTGACAGCATACTTATAGGAACTGAATACAGACTCTATGTTACGCCCTTCTCACGTAACACGAGCTAAAAGAAGTTACAAAGAGTAACACTTCACACAAGTTCTTATCTATTCTGTGTCTATGCAATATAAGTGTCATAACGTAAAGACATTACTTGTTAGATGAAGTAAATACATAAATGGGTATGGTACGTTTTATGGTTGCAATATTACAAATTTCTTATATTGCTGTTCAAGTTAGAAGTTGATATTAAATATAGATATACATGTTGGATGGAAATTAACTACTCATTAAGGAATCACCATAATTTTTGTAATAATGAAGCAATTATAATAGATTTTATGTGCGCATATATATCCATTAATGGAATTTTATAAATTGTGCATCGACGATGCTGACAGTGATCGAGAAAGGCTACACGCGCAGTGGAATAAAGGTGGTCGACTGCTTGTCTGTTCAGGAGTAAGCTCAGACTGCTGCATGCTATGAGATGTAGAAATCAGTGGCTGCTGTGAAGAGATGATAGCAAACGGTAAAGGGACGTCATGCTTTAATCCGTTCGGAAACAATCAAGAATTGCCACTCAAAGCTAAAATGACCACTAGTTCAATTACGCAAGTACAGAGAAATGGGCGTCCGTCCATAAGGAAAACGTGAAACATTATTGGTGGATAATGCCGGTACCCAAATTGAACTTTAAGGCATGCATCCACATTTCCATTTAATAAGGTACAAGCCAAATAATTTTCACCCACTTTTCATTAGAAGTATAGAAATTAGAGCGATTTTTCGATGTCTAGTTATTTTTCACCCACCATTTATAACAATACATTTTATTTATACTGCATCAGTACTGTATTTGCCGTTTTAAGTACACAAGCAACAACGACCTCTATCTGGTATTTAACAGGAAAATGGCGCCCTGTTATCATGTGACACTCTCTCAACCAATCACAGATAGCAATTATCGGCAAAAGCTACAGAAGTGTCGTTACTTTGTTATCGGGAACTTTGTCTTATCTTGCTTGTGTCGGCTAGTTGGGCATGAGCTTGTAGGCTATATCGCCTCGTGGTAAAGTGTGGAGTAATTGTCACGTAATAGTAGTTCCAGGATATCTTTTAAGGTTAACAGGCCTCTATTCAGACGTTACATACGTGGAGAAAACCCGGAAAACTCCACGTGGCCAGCCGATCCGAACGAGGTGCGAACCCACGACCGAACTCCCAGTGTTCAGGGAACGGAAATGGCTTTGCCACTGGTGGGCATCCAGAACTTTAAATTTTATTACACGCGAGCGTCACCTGGTAGCAGAAATTGTAATCAAAATATGCATAAAGTCTATGTATTGATACTTGAAAATTCCAGACACTCTTGAGTATTCGTATGACAACTGCGAATATCAAAGATCAAAGGTCACCGAGAGATAAATTTTTAAAACTGCTCCTGACTTTTCGATCGCTCTGTAATTTAATCATCATTGAATAACGGCCGAAAGTGTGGATAATTAGCTTACTTACTAAGACATCGCGCGACTTTGTAATATCGAGAATAAAATTGAAGCGGATCCAGAAAGAAAGAGGCAATCCTTACATTCAGTGCAGTAGGTAGGTCGACCTATACCTTCGTGCCTGAAGTTGGCCAAACTTCTATCAGTTGTAACTGGACACTGACCCAGATCCTTACGGGACATGGAAAGTTCCCCCACAACAAATCCAAATTCGAACACGGAAATGGTTGCTTCTCCCGTGGGTGTCCGTGCGGCAACAACGCGAAACACTATGTACCGTACTTGAGTGCCCCTTTACAAATGATTTCCGTAGAAGGGCTAATCACATTGATTTGAACAAGCCTGAGGACCAAGTGCTTCAGCAAGTAAAGAAAACTTAGATACCTTAAAGGAATGTATGGAAATTGTCTTTAGTCTTTTTGATTTATTGTCCCTGGGCAGTCCAACCTCTTACGTGGATAAGAGGGTTGGACTCGAGAGCGAGGAAAGCTGGTCCCCGTTGGGTCGTACCGATAGAGCTCGAGCATATAACTCGGATCTGACCTGTTGTCCAGCCACCTCAGTGTTTGCTGGGTTCCTGACCTGCCTATGATTAAGTTACAGTCTCTTTGTAGTCTGTAGTGCCATCTTGGCAGAGCAAAGGCAAATTACTTAAGAGTTGTTATATGATGCCATACACTGATAGTCTGTATTACACTTGCCGCCACGGAAAGGCAAATCTTGCACCTTTTGGGCACCGAGGAAGAGATCCTTACACTTACTAGGCACTTGACAGGCGAACCTTACACTGACTGGGAATGAACAGTTGATCCTTGCACTTGTTGCCATGGATAAGGCAATCCTCGCACCTGCTGGCCACGGTAGAGGCTAATCTTGCACTGGCCTGCACGGAGAGACGATCCTTGCACTTGACAACACAAGACAGAGAGGCGATCCAAGAACAAGACAATAGACGGTGATTGCCTTGTTCTTGTGTTTTGTTCGTTTCTCGCGCCCATTTTTCGTTAGGCGCCGTCAATCACGTCAGGGAGCATGGACATTGTCACTTTGACCCAATCTCGAAAAAGGTCAAAGACTCCTATTTTTTTATTACATTTTTGGATTCCTCATCGCAATTAATGGAAAATGGCAAAGTTTAATCAAAATCTATCGATCGATCAAATTTTGAGAACGAACACAATTCTGTAAGCCACTAACAATTCCGCTTGAAATATGAACTGGAAGATAATGCACATATTTAAAGGACATTTTTAATATTTTTTAATGTTAATAAACTTATAAAGTTTTACCAAATTTAAATTATAAGTGAATGTAAGTTTCTTCTATGGTCCTAGTAGGCCTATAATTCCAGTGTCTTCTTGTTTCTTAACCTACTGTATCTGTTCGCGTTGTGTTCCTGTCTACTGGATAGTCTGGAAACGTCTCTGTTGGTTGAGCGATTGTTCAGCAATTCTTAACACTTTCAGCTATAGATCTTTATCTGATGACGAAGCTGAGATCAATTTCTACTAAGATTCATAAAGTAACTACATTTCATGAGCGACGAGATGATCCCTTTACTTCTTGTAGTTTGTGTGCAATCGCTGTAATGTTCAGAAGACCATGCTTTATACTAGTAATTGGAATTTTGAGTGTTTATTATCAATTCTTACGGAGATAAATAAAGATAGTGAAAATAGAAACAAACCTGATGGTTATTTGATTTAAAATTATATAGAGTTGATCTCCCTGAGACAATCTTGCGGGTGCCCTCGATTGCAAAGTTGTACTTTACAGCAGGTTGGCTTGCTGTAAAGTACAACTTTGCCGGGGCACCACTCTGGGCCTATCGGAGGAGGAAAACTGTCCGTATTTGATTATTTTTCCAAATAATGCAATAACTTTGGCCATGGGCTAACATTTATACTAAACTATTACTTCAATATGTTGTTATTTGAGTCTCCGACAGTTGTCCATTCTCTTGGGGCCAGTATATTCAATTATAGTACGTAGTTATATTTGGGATCCCCTTTAACGCAAAGACCTAAGCAACGATGATTACAGGGCGGAAAACTCTGTACGCTTTATATCTAATAAAAGTCTCATTCTATTCTATTCATAAAGAATAATCTAGGCCCAAAAAAGAATCTGAAGCCACTATTTCCAACTTCCAAAAAAGCTCTCTCCTCTTCTCTTCCTATAATCACCGTAATAATAATTTTTTACTTAAAACTAGAGCAAATCTTTGAAAATAAGTTGACTAAATAAATTTGGCTGCTGTCCACACAAAAGTAGCCTAAATGTTTCGCTGTGTCCTTTATATCGCGCACTATATTAAAAGATTGATACCTCATCAATAAATAAGTCTAACGATAAAGACAGATGACCAATGCTAACGAATACAAATAATTATAATAAAGAGTACATAATATATAGAGGCCATACTTAGTTTATATTGCTCTCGCTAGATGACGCCAGCGCCCAAAGAATACACATGACAAACAGAAACTAAAGAGAGAAACAGATTTATTCTTACAAAAATAATCACTGCATTCGTAAAAACAAATAAGCAAATCAGGAGGGTTTTGACAGAATGCAATGCAGCACGTAAACAATCTGCAAAGAAGTGATGGATCCACTAGTAGCCGAGTGGCTAAACCACTGAAGGCAGGCATTAGTGATGGGTTTGAGCTTCACCAACGACCTGACCACGTGGAGTTTTTCGGGTTTTCTTCACATTAGTAACACCTAAATAGGTTTCAGTTTCCCATAGAAAGCCCTCCATAGACACCCCCTCGGTAGATCGCCCACATGTCGCATTGCCACCTTGGAATTAAACCCTGTACATATCTGCCATCTGGAGAGATTGTTGCACACTATTTGAGGATTTATAATTAATCACTTCTTAATTTTCTCAATCTGAGGACTTGACAAACAATACCTCAATATGAATGGAAGAAAAAGATGCACACTACTGCATTAGGCTATATACACTTTGACAGATGGAGGGTGGATGAGGCACTTGCCTGTCATTTGGTTAGATCCTCAAATTTTTCATGGGTTAACTGAACCGAATGTGTTGATTCCGTGTTTCACTACAGGATTGCCCATTGTGGATAGGCTGAGCTCATGAAAAAGTCTCATTATTATTCACAGGAGGTGGCATTTTAGCTAACACATCTTGATATTATTCATTCTGATACTAAACATTAAGGTGCCATTGCCACATTTCATCAATGTAGTGTTAAGAATTAGAGAAATAAGATACAAAATTTCTTTTTGCCTTATGTCAATTGTTCTAATTAAATTACAAAATTATTTGGTCTGTGCAATGTTATCTTGATTCATTTTCCTCCTTAAATACAAGGATTTTGAGTATTTTGACACCATATTTTTTACTCTACCTTTCCTTACAGCTTATCAAAGATGGCTGCACTCAGACAATAAACCCTTCCAATATGTATAAAGGTTATACAAAGGCAGGGCCAGCTTCCAAGAACAGTGAGGTTAATCATGCAGGATATCGAGGTGATGAAGTCATCTACAGATTTGCAAACTGTATTATAGTTATTTTTTATATTTGTCATTGTTATTTTTGTGTAACATCAGAGGTCAAGTGTACAATCTCATGTGTACAAACTGAATTTACTTGCCCCCTATAGATCTGATTAATGCAGTAATATCAGTTGTGATGGAGAAAATATGAGTAGGGTGAGATGAGCAGAGCAACAGCAACTGATCTACTCACAATACATTTCATGTATGCAGTGTTAGAATAAATTTGACATTTAAGCATGATATTTATAAATCATTTTATTGATTGGTATTCTGAGTAACCAGCTAGATTAAGTATAAAAACAATACCATGAAGAACAATAATAATTCATTTTATTTAAATAAAACAACAAATGATTGAAATTTATGCCAGATACCTACTGTTTGTTATTGATTAAAACCATGGTATATTTAACAATTATAATATTTCCGAACTTTTTGGCTAGGTAAAAATATAATACAGTAGAACCTCGAAAACTCGGCTCTCGATAACCCGGCACTCCGGATAACTTGGCCACACCTTGGCAGGGCAAAAAAATCCTTAGTTAATTAATTTTCATTATAGACAGCTTTATAAAAGTATAAAAGCTTTTCTGAGGTCTGTCTTATCAGGTAAATTACTGTACACAGTGTATTCATTAATTTTCATTTTCATGTAGTAAAGGCACTATGCCTTCATAAAGGACGTACTTTTCCTTTGTTTAAGGGTATTTAAACAGTTTATTCTCTGTTGTGTTTTCAAGTAAACAATACATACAAGTACAGTACAGTATTTTCTGAGGAAACACTCGTACTTATTTTTTTTTTTAACCCCATTCCCGATAACCCGGCATTTTCACAAACTCGGCCACCCTTCGGTCCACATTAGGCCGAGTTTTCAAGGTTCTACTGTATTAATTTATTAATAAAAATTATAATTGAAAGTATAAAGATGTCCACTATAGTATTAAAAACCCAACTGAACACGTCAACCGAACACCGAGCTAAAACTGACATACATTAATTCCACTTCTGGCTTGTGGAAATTAGTATGGGTGTGCTGAGTGACAAGTAGCTAAGTAAGCTAACCAATAACACAGTCTGTTTCAGGTAAAATGAACTAAATCATTGGCTTGCTTACTTAGCTGCTTGTCACCTACATACACCCTATCACATGACCTACCACTGTTCCATTTTGTTAAATCATTGTTCAGGAGAGCAAACATCGTTATGTAATAAGTATATCCACCATATTATGCAGACATTGAATGCATTCAATGTCTGCATATTTCTCTTAACTGTGTTTATTTTCCTTTCTTTAAGACTATAATATTTTAAAAATATTTATTTCTCTATTCTCTTATTCTCCTTTAATTGATTAAAAACATGTCAGTAAAGAGAAGCTTAAGTGAATTATGATTCACAGAAGTCCACAGAAAAAACAAAGTTTATAAGCATAAGTGCATATCAAGCAACCTTGTTTGAATCGAATTGAATGTCCGGAGTCTTGTCTTTTCATCAAAATCTGATATCAATTTTTCTGACTGACATATATTAAAAGACATGAAAAAAAAAAATATATATATATTTAATGTAAATAAATATAATAAAACCCATTAAATAGATAAATACTATAATTGAAATGTAGGTACCACAAATAGAAGCAACAAAAAAGGTTTTCCTTACATTTTTCTATTGTTATTCATTTAATTACAGATGATAATGATTATTTTGCTAACACATAGCCAAAACTGTAATTATTAACTCACAGAATTGATTTTATTTTAATAAATTGGTCTAAAATAAATGCAAAATTTCACATTATTAAACATTTATAATAAAAAATGAAACAGTAAAAATCAACATACTCTATGACAAAAACAATTTCATTATGCAAATGATAAAAAAAGATCTGTTAAGTTATAACTGGAGCAACTTATAAACTTTAAATTTACAATGAATAAAAGTCAACTTAATTGAATTATTAATCATTATTCTAGTAGTAGCCTTATTAATTTAAATATATAAAAATTAAAAAAGCACTGTCACATTACGAAATCACATTTATAATTTAAGAAAGAGAAAATAGAACAATTCTTCTAAATAATTTTAAATTTATAGAGCAAATATTTTACAAATACTTTTACCAAAGAATAATTTGTTATATCATCAACATAACCTACAGTTTTATAGTTTTTCTATGATATATTATTGTCTAGAATTGTTTTATCAATAAAGTGTATGTTCATATGACATGCTTAAATCATTTGTATTCACAATAAAATTTAAAATTCCACTACAAAATAAATAACTAATGAATCCTTTAATTAATTCTTATTTTTATACTTATAAAGCAACTATTATTATACAATTGTAATATTTATAAATTTAGACAATATTAACTGAACAAATGTGATGAAAGCAAAAGTGTTCCTTTGCTGTGGTTTATGTACGTACTTGTTAACCTAAAATTATAAAATTTTATAATTATTATTTATAAATGAATTACTGTACTTAAAAATTATATAAGTAAATTTACTAAATTTTACAGCTGTGTTTATATGTTTAATTTAAATCAATGAATTTAGGTCAACAAACAAATGCATAAACTCTAGTGACAACACCACTTGTGGGCTTCACAATTGTTTGTAATTATTATTCTAGTTTTATAATTTAAATAATACATAGACAGAACTACAGTTTCTTAATATTATAATATTTAAGCTTTTATATTAAGCTATTTTTATTCAAAGAGGAATAGATAAGAGCATTGGCAGATTTCCCTTACACCCACTAGGTGTGGGCCTGGTCCTAAGGGTGCAAGAGTTTGAGGGTGCAAAATTCAAAATAATAGTAATAATAATAAAATGATGAAAAATAATTTTACATAGAAACAATTCATAAAGGAATTAATGCAATTTAAAAGATTAAATAAGGACAAAATAAAGACGTATCTGTTGAGTAGTATTAATATAGGAATATATTTTTCAGGAAGGTGGTAGTATTATTGATGGGTTTTCCCTTGGCTGAGAATCTTGATCTAGATGCTTCCACATCTTGCAGCAAAGACAACTTTCCAGGCAGCTAGCATATTTTGCTGACAGTTAGGGATGATGGAAGGGCTTGATCTGACTATGAGGTCTTTCCATCTAGACCAAGTGTTAAACTAAGCTTTTAATTATGCACTTGGGATGGAATTGGTCATTGGCCTCCCAATCCAAGTGTTTTTCCCTGTGACATCAGAAGCAAGAGGTTGAGGATGAATGACTTTTCCTAAGTTTGAAATTGAAACTCCATCTCTTCCTTACCTACTGAATGGCTTTTATCTAAATAACTCATGACCATATATTCCATCTGAGTGTTGAGCTTGTCATTACTCCCAGGGATAGTAAGTTAGGTAGTTATTACATTTGAACTTCAGAGTGCATGACTCTCCTTCATCTTTTACACATGTACTGTACAGAACCATCATTCTTGAGCATTATTTTTAGCAAAAAAGTTTAAAGAAAGAAAAAAAATATCTAAATAAAGACTTTATTACCATACTTAAAAAATATCAATAAAACCAGCATCTAACATTTTTATAGTCAGATGTCAGTCATTTTTATTTTATAATACTTTTAATGAAAATGAAAGCTTCTTTACAAATATCTTTGCAGAACTCTCATAGGTTGTCATTGCAGAACTGTTTTGTGTTATTGAATTCTAGGGTTCCACAACACACAACACACAACACAGTTCAACTACCACTGTTCTATAAAAACATTTGGTGTTATAGAGCAGACATGGGCAAATGCGGCTCTTTTTGAGTTACATGTGGCTCTTGCTGAAAGTGTTCATTTCTGCTTTTTATTATTATTTTTACAATTTTGTGAAAATATGTTTATTAAAAGAATTCAATATTTGTTTTATATTATATTTATATTATATAATAAAATCGTGGTACAGAACTGCGGTACAGAATAAAAAAAGTACAGAACTGCGGCTCCCATGCATTTTGCAAAACCTACATTTCAGCTCCCACTGAACTCTTGCTTGCCCACCTCTGGTATATAGTATGTTGTTACAGTCAACTGTAAACTAAAAAGCAGTGGTGTGTGGACTGAACTGAGTAATACCAAAATAACTCTCCATAAAATTTTTAGTAGTGTTTCTGCAAACATTTATTATTATTATTTTGAAATATGCTTGTAGTTAATTAACAACAAAAGCATTTTTATAAACCCAGCTTACATGTATCAATCAATATACACTACCTACTATGCTAAAACTTTGCTGATTTACTTTTAGAACCTTCTAATGCATTCCATTCAGAGCTAACCTTATCATCAAATAACAATAAAATAAATAGTTTATAGTTTAGAAATATAATACAATTACAAAAATGTAAATAAATAAATAAATTTAATATACATAGACTAACTTGTGAGTGTATGAGATATGATTTTAATATTGATAATTTTTTTTATGTTATTGCCATTACATATTTTGATTATTTATGAAAACAAATTTTCTCATGAATAAAATTATTAAAGGTTTTTTTAGATAATTTGTAAAATGTTTATCTGGCTTTGAAACATGATTTATTATATTATTATTACTACCTTTCTTGCTCTTTAACTCAAATAATAATATATTATTTGTGCTATCACACACAATCGTTCTTTAGGGATTATCACACTGACAGCTTTCTACAAGTTTTTTATTCAATAATTTACTCTAACATTATTAATTGCATTTTGGGCTTGTATTAATAGTGATAGGATATATTATTAAATAAAAAACTCCTCATAGAATATTGTGTTAATGTGATAAGCCCTAAAGAATGATTGTGCGTGATAGCACAAATATTTTAAGATTTCTTATTTTTTTAATTTTAATTTTTAATTATTTCAATTGATATGATTATTTTACTTGTATAGTCAGGAATAAAGTTCATAATTTTATGCCATAAAAAATAAAAAGACAAAAAATTCACAATTTGGATTATGTATAATGCAGTGAAAGCATATTTACAGACACTATAACATGCATTTAAATATAATTAGGAAAAAATTATTTAATAATTTCAAAATTTAATTTAATAATTGAATGATATATTTATTCATTTATAAACTGAATAATGTTAATTAAAGAAAACCATTAAGCATNACTTTTACCAAAGAATAATTTGTTATATCATCAACATAACCTACAGTTTTATAGTTTTTCTATGATATATTATTGTCTAGAATTGTTTTATCAATAAAGTGTATGTTCATATGACATGCTTAAATCATTTGTATTCACAATAAAATTTAAAATTCCACTACAAAATAAATAACTAATGAATCCTTTAATTAATTCTTATTTTTATACTTATAAAGCAACTATTATTATACAATTGTAATATTTATAAATTTAGACAATATTAACTGAACAAATGTGATGAAAGCAAAAGTGTTCCTTTGCTGTGGTTTATGTACGTACTTGTTAACCTAAAATTATAAAATTTTATAATTATTATTTATAAATGAATTACTGTACTTAAAAATTATATAAGTAAATTTACTAAATTTTACAGCTGTGTTTATATGTTTAATTTAAATCAATGAATTTAGGTCAACAAACAAATGCATAAACTCTAGTGACAACACCACTTGTGGGCTTCACAATTGTTTGTAATTATTATTCTAGTTTTATAATTTAAATAATACATAGACAGAACTACAGTTTCTTAATATTATAATATTTAAGCTTTTATATTAAGCTATTTTTATTCAAAGAGGAATAGATAAGAGCATTGGCAGATTTCCCTTACACCCACTAGGTGTGGGCCTGGTCCTAAGGGTGCAAGAGTTTGAGGGTGCAAAATTCAAAATAATAGTAATAATAATAAAATGATGAAAAATAATTTTACATAGAAACAATTCATAAAGGAATTAATGCAATTTAAAAGATTAAATAAGGACAAAATAAAGACGTATCTGTTGAGTAGTATTAATATAGGAATATATTTTTCAGGAAGGTGGTAGTATTATTGATGGGTTTTCCCTTGGCTGAGAATCTTGATCTAGATGCTTCCACATCTTGCAGCAAAGACAACTTTCCAGGCAGCTAGCATATTTTGCTGACAGTTAGGGATGATGGAAGGGCTTGATCTGACTATGAGGTCTTTCCATCTAGACCAAGTGTTAAACTAAGCTTTTAATTATGCACTTGGGATGGAATTGGTCATTGGCCTCCCAATCCAAGTGTTTTTCCCTGTGACATCAGAAGCAAGAGGTTGAGGATGAATGACTTTTCCTAAGTTTGAAATTGAAACTCCATCTCTTCCTTACCTACTGAATGGCTTTTATCTAAATAACTCATGACCATATATTCCATCTGAGTGTTGAGCTTGTCATTACTCCCAGGGATAGTAAGTTAGGTAGTTATTACATTTGAACTTCAGAGTGCATGACTCTCCTTCATCTTTTACACATGTACTGTACAGAACCATCATTCTTGAGCATTATTTTTAGCAAAAAAGTTTAAAGAAAGAAAAAAAATATCTAAATAAAGACTTTATTACCATACTTAAAAAATATCAATAAAACCAGCATCTAACATTTTTATAGTCAGATGTCAGTCATTTTTATTTTATAATACTTTTAATGAAAATGAAAGCTTCTTTACAAATATCTTTGCAGAACTCTCATAGGTTGTCATTGCAGAACTGTTTTGTGTTATTGAATTCTAGGGTTCCACAACACACAACACACAACACAGTTCAACTACCACTGTTCTATAAAAACATTTGGTGTTATAGAGCAGACATGGGCAAATGCGGCTCTTTTTGAGTTACATGTGGCTCTTGCTGAAAGTGTTCATTTCTGCTTTTTATTATTATTTTTACAATTTTGTGAAAATATGTTTATTAAAAGAATTCAATATTTGTTTTATATTATATTTATATTATATAATAAAATCGTGGTACAGAACTGCGGTACAGAATAAAAAAAGTACAGAACTGCGGCTCCCATGCATTTTGCAAAACCTACATTTCAGCTCCCACTGAACTCTTGCTTGCCCACCTCTGGTATATAGTATGTTGTTACAGTCAACTGTAAACTAAAAAGCAGTGGTGTGTGGACTGAACTGAGTAATACCAAAATAAATCTCCATAAAATTTTTAGTAGTGTTTCTGCAAACATTTATTATTATTATTTTGAAATATGCTTGTAGTTAATTAACAACAAAAGCATTTTTATAAACCCAGCTTACATGTATCAATCAATATACACTACCTACTATGCTAAAACTTTGCTGATTTACTTTTAGAACCTTCTAATGCATTCCATTCAGAGCTAACCTTATCATCAAATAACAATAAAATAAATAGTTTATAGTTTAGAAATATAATACAATTACAAAAATGTAAATAAATAAATAAATTTAATATACATAGACTAACTTGTGAGTGTATGAGATATGATTTTAATATTGATAATTTTTTTTATGTTATTGCCATTACATATTTTGATTATTTATGAAAACAAATTTTCTCATGAATAAAATTATTAAAGGTTTTTTTAGATAATTTGTAAAATGTTTATCTGGCTTTGAAACATGATTTATTATATTATTATTACTACCTTTCTTGCTCTTTAACTCAAATAATAATATATTATTTGTGCTATCACACACAATCGTTCTTTAGGGATTATCACACTGACAGCTTTCTACAAGTTTTTTATTCAATAATTTACTCTAACATTATTAATTGCATTTTGGGCTTGTATTAATAGTGATAGGATATATTATTAAATAAAAAACTCCTCATAGAATATTGTGTTAATGTGATAAGCCCTAAAGAATGATTGTGCGTGATAGCACAAATATTTTAAGATTTCTTATTTTTTTAATTTTAATTTTTAATTATTTCAATTGATATGATTATTTTACTTGTATAGTCAGGAATAAAGTTCATAATTTTATGCCATAAAAAATAAAAAGACAAAAAATTCACAATTTGGATTATGTATAATGCAGTGAAAGCATATTTACAGACACTATAACATGCATTTAAATATAATTAGGAAAAAATTATTTAATAATTTCAAAATTTAATTTAATAATTGAATGATATATTTATTCATTTATAAACTGAATAATGTTAATTAAAGAAAACCATTAAGCATCGTTCTAATACTATAATTTATGCTTTCTATTATTCAAGTTCAGTAACACACTATAATATTATATACTTTGTCTATTATCTCTTTTCTATCATTATTTCCTATATGCAAAAATTTTTTAATTATATAACATTGAGGAGGTTACTGAGTCATACCTCTTGAGAAGATTGGTTGAGTCGATCACCAATTACATCCACAAGTAGTGTCGTCATCGTCGTGTGGAGGAATGATACTGGACAGTAAAGGAGTCCATCAGTTGATGTCACAAGTTTCTTTCACAGAAATATATACAAGGATTACAATTACATCGACCGTGGAACAAATGTTCGGAGCGTGTGGTGAGGTGAAAGTCCAAACAAGAGTATGTCAAACCTCTGCAACATATATATATTTTTTTCTTTTAATAATTGTTTTATTTAAACATTTAACATGTACATTAAAAGAGCTTAAAAACAGAAAAAATTTATTATTATTAATACATTACTGCTATTCAATGTTAGTCAAGGATATTTAAAAACCTATTGGCTTATTAACTAATCATTTTGCAACCTTTAAAAGTTAATTATATCAGCTTTTTTGTTTTAATTTTTTCTATTATCCCTTCTAAAAATAAATTGTGTTTCTTGTATTCCTCACAGTGATGATAATATATTTATAAATGCAGAATAATAAGGTTTAAACCAAACTGAATGCCTTAACAAAGTTTTTATAAATGAGTTATCTGATAAAGCTTATGTATCATACATACATAAGCTTTCACAGTTTAATTTCACAGAAAAGTTTACTTTATGTATTACTGCTTATGTACTAACAGAATTGTAGTTCTGAGACTATAATGAACAAGAATACAATCTAAATTGACATGAATAAACAAATAGTTTTTTGGAAATTACACTATATGAGTGGTGACTCTTGGATTTGAAAAAAAAAAATTAATTTAATTACATATAAAAAACATTTTAAAATTAACGGGGTGCTAATTTTCACATGACATAGGGACCAGAAATTTTGTCTGTTAAATCCAAAGTCCATTAAATCAAGATATTACTGTATTACTTTCTAATATCAATAAATATCTGCACTAGGCATGTAACTACACTGAATTAAAAAGCTAAATAAAACAAAAATTATAACCAATAACCTATTTAAATATTTTAAATTTCCATTCTATAAGTTTATAAAATTATAAAATTAATGTGAAATTTGGATTCTATACTTAGATTTTAGATAAATATTAATGAAAAATAATATACGTGAAAATATTTTTATTACAATAAGATAAAACTAATTATGAATTTTTAAAGAAATTTCATATTATATTCAGTTTAGTTCCTAATAAAATTAAATAAATTTTTAAAATATTAAATAGCTTACTGTACAAAAAGATCATCAGCTTCAGTTTATTGCTCCATTTTAAATTACGGTGTAGCCTCCCTTACATAATCGTCTTCCATTTGTGCCCATGTTTGCCTATCATTTGCTTCTCTCCACCATGTTGTGCCTGCTTGTTTCCTTATGTCATAGTACCATCTTAAGTTTGGACGTTCTTTCGGTCTCTTGATTCCCTGTGGATACCACATCGTAATTATCGTGGACTATATTGTCAGTCCTTGCCAGATGCCCTGCCCATTGGTATTTAAAAGATTTAATTCTGTGTAGATNTTTTAAATAAAATTGATCCAAATTTAAAAAAAAAAGACCCAATTATTTAGGAAATTTTAAACAGCAGTCAAACAAAAACTGCACATGGGCATCAACGTGAAAAGTTGACAGCAGTAAACAAACGGGAACGGCTTTTCCAAACAAAAAGACACATGTTGGAACCATATAAAAGGATGCGCAAATTCACCGTCGACCAGAATTCATCCAGCAGCAAACTAATTCAAAATGAAGACCTCTTTTGTAATCATTTTTGCAGCTGTTGCCTGTGGTAAGTTTATTGTTAAATATAGTTAATCAGATACTTTTACAATTAACAAAGATAATTAATTATTTAAAAATTATCCTGTTGTGTTTATAAATAAGTTATAATATACTGAAACATTTATTTTAGTGATGAGTGCTGAGATTAAAGCTCCTCACACTGAGCAAGCTAAGGAAGAGAATTTATCATCTAAAATTGATGGAGTCAAACATTTTAAACAAAGAAAACCTGTAAGTATCTGTAATCAGTTGCCTTACTTATATTAATTAGCATATGTAAACATATATATATATTATAGTCGACCCCCATATAACACTGTTGATAATTCCATTTTATATGAATTCCATGTTGTACGTGTCACTTAGATTTTACAAATGCGTGTGCCGGGCTGTGAACGGCTCACGTACTTGTAAAATCTAAGTGACTCGTACAACATGGAATTCATATAAAACGGAAAAATCAACAGTGTTATAGGGGGAGTCGACTGTAGTAGTTCATTTGTTCATATTTTCTCTTCTTATCAAGAACCAAAGATTAAGAAGTAGCAGATGATATAATGACAATCTTATTTTATCTTTAAAAATTAATCATTTTGCATATTTTAATAAATTACATTCATTTACAGTTTAAAAATTTAACTTATTTTAAAATTACTTTAGGCAAGTTCCATGAAGGAAGAAAAAGTAATGGTGGACAATCAGGAAAAAAGTAAAAAAGAGCAAGATGAATCCAACTCAGAAAGAACATTCTTTCCAAGTTATCCATATGATTATTATAATTATAATTATATAACAGAAACAGGCTACATACAATTTCCTTTTACAATAACAAGAAATATCAATTGCTATGATATATGGGGCTTTGATTTCTGCCAATGTTATTATCAATGTTACTATAATTATAATTGTTATTATGATATTTGTTATGATAGCTGCTATGACGCTTGTGATTATTACTTGTGTGACTATGGTGATTTTTACTGTTATAGTTTCTAGTAGGGATAAAGTTAAAATGAATTTTTTTAACTCTTTCAAACCAGTTATAAAATAAAATTGAAATTAAATATGGGAAACTGTTGTCATTTTCTATAATTATTATAATTTAACATTTTCATTTCATAATTAATAAAAAATAAGATTATCATCAAAATAATAAGTCACAATGTCCTTAACATTATAGTATCAAGTAAAACAAAAAAATAATTTTTTTTTTAAAATATAATATGTTTTATTAGTTTCTTAACATAAAACTATTTAAAGTTTTAACTTAATTTAAAATATTTTTTCATATACTGCATGTAACTAAATATTACTTCACTTTACATTACATAACATTAAATATCACTTAAATTAAGACTCTTCCTCATTACATATTAATAAACTGTAAAATTGTGAATGCATCTAGGTAACAAGTAGTTATGTAAATAAATCCAATGCTATAGTCCATGTTCATGGGCATAGCCAGAGTTTTGTTATAGGGGGGCTAGTAGAGGCCAACCTGACACAAAATTGAATTATTTCGATTTATTGTCCGTTAAAATGAAAATTCGACAATAAGTTAACACACATGAAATATGAAACTTCCTTTAATCATAACATTGGGCACAGGGGGAAATATTGACCATGTCCATGTTATATGAAATGAACTATGTTATGTAGCTCATGCATGATTTCAAGTCAGCAATATTTGCGACTGACTTGTTAGATATAATATATAGTATACACTTGTGAACACTATGTTGGCTTGTTTATTCCTAGTCTTATTACACACAAGATCAGCCTTAGAAAATCACTTTATTTTCCAAAAATGAACATTTTGGGCCAACATAGTGCTCAGAAGTATATATCAACGCTAGACAAGAAGCATATTATAATAATAACATAGAGTTTAATTTTAACTACTTTAATTATTAAATTTTGAAGTTTTGTAATTAAAGGATAAAAAGAGATCTAACCAAAATTATTATAAAATAAAATATATATCATAATAATAAGTAGTATTATGATTTTTATACCTAACTTTATTTCATTGTACCACTTATTTTTTAACTCAAATTTTAAATAATGATTTATATGAATAAGAATAAGATGCACAGATACAAAAAAAAGTAAATTATCAGTAATTTCTTTGACAATTATATAATTAAAAATATCAAAAATTAATTAGTCATACCACTAAGTTTTAAAAATGTAAACTCGAGTTTAGTAAACTGAAAAAATTCACAACTTATCAGTCAAATTTGCTTAAGAGAGCATCCTTTGGCTTGCTGCTTAGTGCTCCCTTATCTGAACAGTAACAAGCTCATCTGAAAGTTTGTTAATGATATTCAATTCTCTTCATTTTTTCATGTTTTAGGAGCTATATATAACTTATAACATACTCGAAGATGTAAAAAATTCATTATCGCATAAGTTTACTGTACTTATATATTGGTATTCATCCTTTATCATCAAAGTAGACTAACTCAAAAATTTTAAATATTTGAATAATTAATAACATCCTTTTATTAACATGTGCAAAATTGTATTCTGAATGGTTTCATAAATCATATCTGCCATAAAGTTCAAACAACTAAATTTTATTTTCATATCAATGGATTGGGCTTAAGACTCTGTAGTCCCTTAAATCAGCCCCCGTGTAATGTCAATTTTATTTTATAAAATAATCAGTAAACACAGTTATTTACTAGTAGATTAGGTGGCATAGTTGAAAAGATGTAAACATCCTTGCTTGAAAATTTTTGAATGGTCTATAATAATAATAGAACATACAGTATAAAAGTAAGTACTGCTTAAAAATAAAATCGTATGACCTCTGAAATCTGATTGCTAAACACTTCTTGCCTTATCTAATGTAGATGAGGTCTTTATTAGATAAGGCAATGCAATCTGCACTGTTGGTTTGTATGTTTTATGATACCTTTTAAATATACAATTGCATCTCATACATGTATCCAATAATACCTGTTTGCTATGTAAGAAACCCTTTGACTGTCAATGTATTAGAAAATTAAGTAATTGGAAAGTTTGACCAAATTTCTAAAACATTTATGGTAGGCTAGACAGATATATGCCATGATGTGCCCTGGGTGGTGATTATTGTAGGCTTAAAGATAAATACTTATAAATGTTGCTTAAAACAGTGCTTGCTTATGTGGACTGCTGTTGTAAAATAGGTGGCAACATGGTACTCATTTAAATAAAGTGCTCTACTGTCCTGTGCTCTGTTAATAGGAGTTTAAGTAATAAACATAGGGAGTGTGACTTTATTAAGCCTTGTCATTTATTTTTCATTTTCCTTATACCATCTTCCTGCGGTAAAACTGTACATCCGGCTTCTGTTTCCCTAACCACACTGTAGTTGGTTGACCCATGTGGTCTGATCTCTTATAAAACAAAAGGGGTAACACCTGATTGGTCGAGGGGTTACTGGCAGAAGACGGAGGGAAGAGAACAAAGAAGATTTTTTTCGGGAGAGAGCTAGGAGGAGACGTATGTGTCGATGAGTACGGAAGGAAGACCCATATGATGGAACAATCTAAGGTTTTTTTTTTTTTATTTTCATCACCAGTCACCTCTTTGAACCTTCTCCTTCTGTAAGTACTTTTATAATACATTCATTCATTTCTTTATTAACGCACACAATGGTACATGCCGGGTTCCGCAGTGAGCACTACCCGGTGATAACAAATTACAATAATAAAGATACAGATAGATATAGGTGTTACAAAATCAAAAATTAATTAGTCATACCACTAAGTTTTAAAAATGTAAACTCGAGTTTAGTAAACTGAAAAAATTCACAACTTATCAGTCAAATTTGCTTAAGAGAGCATCCTTTGGCTTGCTGCTTAGTGCTCCCTTATCTGAACAGTAACAAGCTCATCTGAAAGTTTGTTAATGATATTCAATTCTCTTCATTTTTTCATGTTTTAGGAGCTATATATAACTTATAACATACTCGAAGATGTAAAAAATTCATTATCGCATAAGTTTACTGTACTTATATATTGGTATTCATCCTTTATCATCAAAGTAGACTAACTCAAAAATTTTAAATATTTGAATAATTAATAACATCCTTTTATTAACATGTGCAAAATTGTATTCTGAATGGTTTCATAAATCATATCTGCCATAAAGTTCAAACAACTAAATTTTATTTTCATATCAATGGATTGGGCTTAAGACTCTGTAGTCCCTTAAATCAGCCCCCGTGTAATGTCAATTTTATTTTATAAAATAATCAGTAAACACAGTTATTTACTAGTAGATTAGGTGGCATAGTTGAAAAGATGTAAACATCCTTGCTTGAAAATTTTTGAATGGTCTATAATAATAATAGAACATACAGTATAAAAGTAAGTACTGCTTAAAAATAAAATCGTATGACCTCTGAAATCTGATTGCTAAACACTTCTTGCCTTATCTAATGTAGATGAGGTCTTTATTAGATAAGGCAATGCAATCTGCACTGTTGGTTTGTATGTTTTATGATACCTTTTAAATATACAATTGCATCTCATACATGTATCCAATAATACCTGTTTGCTATGTAAGAAACCCTTTGACTGTCAATGTATTAGAAAATTAAGTAATTGGAAAGTTTGACCAAATTTCTAAAACATTTATGGTAGGCTAGACAGATATATGCCATGATGTGCCCTGGGTGGTGATTATTGTAGGCTTAAAGATAAATACTTATAAATGTTGCTTAAAACAGTGCTTGCTTATGTGGACTGCTGTTGTAAAATAGGTGGCAACATGGTACTCATTTAAATAAAGTGCTCTACTGTCCTGTGCTCTGTTAATAGGAGTTTAAGTAATAAACATAGGGAGTGTGACTTTATTAAGCCTTGTCATTTATTTTTCATTTTCCTTATACCATCTTCCTGCGGTAAAACTGTACATCCGGCTTCTGTTTCCCTAACCACACTGTAGTTGGTTGACCCATGTGGTCTGATCTCTTATAAAACAAAAGGGGTAACACCTGATTGGTCGAGGGGTTACTGGCAGAAGACAGAGGGAAGAGAACAAAGAAGATTTTTTTCGGGAGAGAGCTAGGAGGAGACGTATGTGTCGATGAGTACAGAAGGAAGACCCATATGATGGAACAATCTAAGGTTTTTTTTTTTATTTTCATTGCCAGTCACCTCTTTGAACCTTCTCCTTCTGTAAGTACTTTTATAATACAGTCAATCCCCCTATAACACTGTTGATTACTCTGTTTTATATGAATTCCATGTGTTATGAGTAACTTAGATTTTACAAATATGTGTGCCGGGCTGTGAACAGCTCACGTATTTGTAAAATCTAAATGACTCATAATTCTTAACATCTTCCCTTTTACTTTTGGGCCCAGTTATTTGTAAAAATTAGTTAAGTTAGACCTAAGATAGAATAGAGTCTTTGTTTGTTGGTACTTGGGAACCCATCTGTTGTATTTGTTACAATCGTCCCAATCAATCTTGTAAATTCATTGTTAGAATGATTGCTTCTTCGGAAGTTTAATTATTTTTGTGAAAGTTAAACTTATTTATCAACGCAAAATGTTTCCCTGGATTCTGTTATTTATTACTCGGCTACACGAGAAATTGGAAACATAGGAGAGTGCTCTCTTAAGTGAACTGCTACCTTATCCAATGTTCTGTTAAGTGAATTCAATTGTATACTACATATCAAATAATAGTTTTGTTTATAATAATTTAACTAATACATCTTAATCTTACAAACAGTGAGAAGGTAATATGAGCAATTTCCAAGGATGTCAAATCAATTTTCACTCTCTATTTAAATGAAACAATAGATTTTCTAAAAGTTAATTTGTAAATTCCAGGAGATTGATTAAAATATATTTAATTATTTTAAATAATTTTCTTCTCCCAAGTTTGTAATTTTAGTTCAATATTTGTTTAGTTTAATATAATATTACTATCCAAGCTGAATATTCTTATCTAGTTTAATATTTTTAATACAGAAGTATTCTAACATCAAAAGATTACATTCCTTTATTTAAATTAAATTTTTGCAATCCAGTAATACGTAGTACGATCCAAAAGTTCGGAGACTTGGCTTAAAATTCCTTACCTTAAAAAGTTTATATTGCTGATGCATAACACCCTTAAAGTAATTACCTTGGGCAACGATACACTTTTGCCAGCGCTTGTATAACTTCTGGAAGCACTGCTGAAAGCCATTTTTTGAAACCTCCTGTAAGGCTTCCTGCGATGCTGCTCTCACCTCATCTGATGACACAAAACAGCGTCTCTGCAAATGCTTTTTCATTGATGGAAACAAATAAAAATCACACGGAGCTAAGTCCGGTGAATAGGCGGGGTGTGGAAGCACATTAATTTGAGTTGTCATGCAGAAGGTACCAGTCTCCACTTTGCCAGATCTGTGGCCATTTATGATGAATGAATTCCCTCAAACGACATAAAATGTCTAGATAATGCTCCTTGTTTACTGTTCTGCCTTCGGGAATAGATTCTAAATGAACAATTCCTTGAGAATCAAAAAACACCTCCATCATGACTTTTCCTTTGCTCGGTGCATGTTAAGATTTTCCGTTAAAATACGCTGGCAACTAGTCTTTGATAAGTGAGTAGCCGCAGCGATTTTTTCAAGGGTTTGGCGACAATCTTTGCAAACATATTGAGAGACCAACTCAACATTTTTCTCGTTCCATGAAGTCGAAGGTCGGCCAGAGCATTCATCGTCTGCGATGGATTCTCGGCCCTCTTAAAACACCGATGCCATTTGTACAGCTTTGATTTCGCCATGGTAAAATCATCGTACACCTTTCTTAGCAATTTTTAAGTCTCCGTAGGTGTTTTACCTAAATGCTGACAAAATTTAATGTTGCAGCGCTGTTCTTGAAACTCCATTTTTATTACGTCGCAAAACAAAGGTAACTATCTTCGAAAGAAAACAACAGCGCTTGCGGTTTAATCACTTGACATGGGCTAAATCAACCTGAACACGGAGGAAAGGTTTGATAGAATCAATTTCATACGCTGTAACTTCAAATGCATGCTTTTGTTGTCATACATTACTGTAGTCCCCGAACTTTTGGATCGTACCACATATAACCATACTAAATATCTAAAATTTCTGAGTTTAAATATCAAATGAATAGTCAGATTCCTTTCTTAATATGTTCATTTGATATTTGAAACTGCTGTTCAAGGAATCTTAAACAATATTTGGACACTATATTAAAATTGTTTTTGCATTTTTAATTTAAGAATTTTCAGTTGCTGCATGAATCTATGAATCTTAATGTCAACACCATGGGTGTAGCGAGGGGGGAGCTTGGGCGGGCACGGCCCCTCCCACGGAACCTGGTGCCCCCCAGAAAATCACAGCCGAAAAAGTGTTGAGTCGATTTGCAAAAACCTAAAGCTAAAAGTTTTGAATACTAAAAAGAAAAAAAGAAAAACGGTCAACGGCTCGCTTGGTGCCCAATAATGAACAATAATTTGAAATAATTCAATTTTGTGTCAGGTTGGCCTCTACTAGGCCCCCCATAACAAAAAAACTCTGGCTACACCCATGGTCAACACATTATTAAACATTCAATAATGCAATAAACTAAACTAAAAACTACACCATAACAAGTTTTCAAAATTTTTTAAACAATTGTTATTGGTATACATAATAAAGATTAAAAATCCTAATGATTATAAGTAATTTTTGACTTCATCAAAAATTTAGATTTATGAAACATATTTAATTCAGCTGTCTTCTTAAAATAGGATATCTTAGAGCTTTCACTACATGTTTTAAGTTTTGAGATACATTAAATTAATTAAAAACTTATCTAAATGATTGCTTTATTACATTGAAGACTATAGTAAGTGCTGAATATTCTAGACTAGTGTTTCTCAATGGGGCGATATCGCTCCCATATGGGCGTTTTTCCATGTTGAGGGAGCAATTAGTAGCAATTTATATTTTTGGGGCAAAAAACAATTTTCTGGGTGATATAGTAAAACATTATATTAAGAATACTTAGATATTTTATTCGTTATATCTACAATAATTAAACAAACAACATTATACTAGTCAGTAGTCTATTCAATGCAGTACGAATTTGGTGTTAGCCTTGGCCCTCGGCATCGGAATTTTGAAGTGAAGGGGACGATACTATATTTAAGGGGGCGACGATTCTTTAGAGGTTGAGAAACACTGTTCTAGACCAAATTGTGGGAGTATGGAAAGTATGAATGAGTTGACACAGAGATTTTAGTGATTTCTTTGATGGGACAAATTGCTAACAAACATGCTTGATAGAGTAGATGCTTAGAATTGGGAATCCACTGATCTCAGTAGGGACTAGACCAGGGGTGGCCAACAGTTTTTGTCCCAGGGCCGAATTGGAAAGAAAACTTTTTCCATGGGCCGAATCAGAGGCTGCCCTAGGAAGATTTTGAGGTGGTGCAAGATCTCATTGTGGTGTCACCCCATACAGACTAAATTGCACATAGAGATTACAGATACATTTTTCACATTATCATGCTTTATCAACATTCTATGCTGTACTTACGAGATTTGTAATGGAGGGTTAACTCTAAACGTGCAGTGAGTTGTTAACTTTTTATTATTATTATGTTTTTTTGTTTTAGGCATCAGAATTTTTCATCGAGCTATTCAGACTTGAGTAGCTAATATTGAAAGATTAATCGCAGGCCACATAAATTCATTAGATGGGCCAGATCCCGCCCACGGGCCATATGTTGGCCATGCCTGGACTAGACAACGACAACTATCTAAGTTAACAAGATAACCCTTTGATTTTCCTGAGAACATACAGTACCTCCAGAGAAACTCACAGGAACATACAGAACCCAACAATCGAATCTACCGAATAACATTAGCAAACAATTCTCCCGACAATTATACTGCTACAGAATTCCCGAAATGCGCGGACATAAGTGTACTGACAAATGAATTTGAAGTGTACTTCTTCTTTTACTTCACACTGGACAGGAAACAGTTCAAAACAAGATCTTTACACTGACCTGGTTGCACAGTCTTTATTACCTGGCTTTCCGACTATATCCACACACACTTTCATACACCACTCTGCTTCTTCTCCAATTTTTCCTCTTCTCTCCATTTCCATCCTTGTCTTCTTTCTGAGACACACCTTCCAATAAATCTCCCACTCCCGGTTACACACCCTGTTTTACACACATCACCCCAACACTGATGCTTAACCTAGGAGCATGCCACCAAGTCGGACCCATCACGTGGTGAACAGGGGGTAGGAAAAGACGTAAGGCAAAGTAATGCTGCTCCCTGTTCTTTAATACAGATTGATAAAAGCAAAAACAGAGCACACTTTAATAAATTAAAAATGCATTGCTTTAAAATTCTTAAGTACATACAGTCGACCCCCGTATAAGATCATTGATTATTTCGTTTTATATGAATTCCATGTTGTACGAGTCACTTAGATTTTACAAATACGTGTACCAGGCTGTGAACGGCTCACGTATTTGTAAAATTTAAGTGACTTGTACAACATGGAATTCATATAAAACGGAATAATCAATGATCTTATACGGGGGTCGACTGTAGTCCCACCTACAATTTTTTGTTATAATATAAATTTATTAAAGCAGTTTTTAATCTGTCAGTTAATTGCACAGCTGGTGTACTTAACATTTTAAGAAGAAAGGAATATAACAACCCAAATGACTGAAGTAGCTAGAGTGTGTGTCTACTGCTTTGGTGGACCCTAGACCAAATCCAGGTGAACCCCAGAAATTTTTCATTAGCAGATCGTCTCAGATTTCTTTTTACTCTCTCCATCCTGCGGCTAAATACAACAGGAAATTCCCAAAGAATGCGTTTTAGATAAGTACACAATCATTACTTGTCATGTTTTCAATATAAATAGTTTTCTGGCAATAGAAAGAATGCTCGATATTTAAAAACATGAGCCGATAGAAAGAAACAGAGGAAAAACAAAATTTAAATTTGCAGAAAATTTCCTGTAAGAACCACCTTATGATTTACTTTTACCAGACATTAAGTTTCATCTTGTTCTTCACTGTAATTACATGAATACCATATTTAATTCATGTCATATTAAACCTGAAAAACAATTTCATCCAAGCTTCAGAATAAAATAACAAAGTAAATAAATTTAATATTTTAAACATAATTTATTGATTTTCTTTCTCATATTTAAATTATAATCATTATTTTGCTCCAAAATTTCAAATACATCATATCAATTAAGAATATAATTGACATAGAATATTTTAAATTATCATCATTTATATTCAAAAGCTTAAATAACTATAGATATTATCTTTTATAACACTTAGTTTTAATTTAAATATATTTAAATTTTATAAAATAAAAATTTGTAATGTAATATTTTCTATTGTTTAAAACACACATTCATTTAAAAAATATAATAAAAAATGAAGAAAAAGAATAAAATTTTAAAAGCATTTTTAATATTTAACTATTTATTAAAATGAAATGTTTTAGTCCATTTAGCAGATCCAATGTGTGGGTTCCCAGACGAGGTTCAAACTCGAGTAAACCGTGACATTCTTGCGCGACACAAGATGTAAACAATGAGACTCGGAACTGTTCGAGTATGTGTCAAACTATCTGTTAAGGTCTTAGTGGAAGACAAACTCTAACACGAGCGCTCATAAATAGGTAAATCATTGACTCGTGAGTCTAACTGTTGGCCGAGATAAACCCTTTCGAACAAAAAAAAAAGGAGAATTTTTGATAGATGAAAGATGAAAATGATCATTAAATTCTTGGACATCAAAAAATGGTAAACAACGACATGAGTTATGAGTACAGGTGTTATTGTTTTATAAACAGTCACCGAGCAGAGTCGACAAAGAGGTATCAGATGGACACCTCAAATCGAACCTTTCCCGTGACCTGAAAAGATTTCGTCTTGCACCTGGAGACAAAGGAGAGACCAATCGGGAAGCGAGGAATGGGACGAGGAACCAATCTGAAATGCGAATAGTGGGGGAAAAACTATAAAAATCGGAACTTCAAGGTCGAAAGAGAGTCTCCTCTGGATTAAGCCTACAGTTGTGCTTTATCTATTGTATTGTGCTACCGCCGATCACCTAGAACGCCGCAGCTTAACACCGAACATCTGCATCGTCCAGCGATCCTTCTCATCCACCTGGGCTAAGACCGATCACCCGAACTCTCACCATTTCATAGGAACACCGAGATTTTGGAATTGTCTAATATTCGTGTAAGCATGAATTCGAACAATTAAATGGGTTTTCTCTTGTAAAACACTTGTTCTTCATTTGCCTCCTTCGCCATCGCCCACATACACGGTTTCCCTTAGGCTCATTCTGGCGCGGGATTAATTGTATTCCCCCTTTCAGTCGGCAACCTTACAAATGCATTAAACATATATTGCATAATATGCCATTAATACAGTTTAATAAATAATAATTACTAAACAAAACTTTCAAAAATTAAAAATATAAATTATGTATATGATTATTTAACATTTTTTATTCTTAATTTTACAAATAATTCTCTTTCCTTAAATACAATTTCTATGTCTTTCTCTACTTATAAATAATTAATTATTTTAAATATAACACATTCCAGGCTGTGACAAACCATACTTATACTCATTATGGCAAGTTTGACCTCTAGTGGGATTGTAATTACTGTGGATGAAGGAAAAAGAATAAAGTCTTGATCCATACTGCCAATAGTAAATTATGTAATCCAGGGATCCAAGTGAAAATAGCTTAGTGGATATCTTTTGAGGATAAGGATTAGAACCAGGATTCTCTCTGGATGTAGCCTTAAATCTTACCCATTATAATCTGATCAATTGAGAATTATATTTAAAATTCAGTAATATAACATCTCTCAAAATATAAATAAATTAATTAATTCATGCTCTAATTCATTTTATTACAAAAATAAAAAAAATTTGGCATACTAAATGAATGTTTTATTTAATAAATCACTCCTAAAAAGACTTAAATATAAACACTTCTTTTATAATTTGAATCAGGATTATAAAAAGATTAATGTAATTAATTGTTGTAATCTCTGTACATTTTGCAAATGTTTCCTAGCCAGAAAATTGTATATAAAGAATTGTACAAGGCTTCTTTGCTAGTTCCATATTAAAACATCAAAACCAAAATGGAATAAAAGTTTCATTATTTTCATTTTTGAAATTTGTTCAATAGGTAAGTTCATACATTAATAATAATTATTTTTACCTGTATTTATTAAAATTATTTAAATTTTAGTTCTAAATCTTCCCACAGCTGGTTATATATTAATAAATAACACCAACAAAACCTTCAAACTTAAACCAGCAAATATATTTTAATATATATATGCTATGACAAGTGCTTTGATCCTAATAGGGATCTGCTTCAGGTCAAATCGTTCGATAAAAAGTTAGAATGTTAATTAATAGAACAATTTTAAATTTTAAAATTGTTGGAAGGATTAAATATTCGAACAATTATAAAAATCACATCTATGTGTTAACATTAACACTAAAAATTAAAATAAAAATTAACAATAACATTAAAATAGCATAAAAAATCTGTAAAATAGAATTCTTCTTGAATTCTAATTGCATGTTTTCATAAGGAATCTTGTACATCCCTGCCTTCTATACCACTATATTGATGCTACAACAAAAAGTTTGGGAATCAGGCTCAAGGAGCACAAATATAATGTCAAGAAGGGATCCAACATTACAGTATTATCTCAGATGGCAAAGGCTGTATGTAGGCTCTACAGTGGGAAATGCTCTAAATGGGAGGAAACAGATATTGTTAAGTTCTTGCACTCCCCAACATTAGTAATTAGTGCAGAAAAAATTGAAATTTATAAGGGCAAGCTACAAGATACACGCATCAATGCAAGAGAAGCTGAAAATTTACCGTCCACATGGAAGTACTTGGTTAAAAAGTTTTTTAGAACATCTAACTTATGTTTTAATTTTACATTTTTAGCATTCTGTTTATTTACAATATTATTACAATATATAATATTATATCTGATTTTTATTTTATTTTATATTTATACACATACCACGTACATTTTTTTATATTTTTATCTTCCATTAGTTTTTGTATTTAAATTTATATATTGTCAGCACACCCCCAAGACCACCTTAAATGGCTAGAATCCATAGTAATTTACAAAGCCAGCCAAATAGCCACGGTGTCAACCGAAAGGAGGAGCTAAATAAAGGAGATTGGCATCTAAAAGGGACTGGCCTGGCAGTCCCTTTTAGATGCCAACCTGTGGCTACCTCCACCAGCTCACGATCGCGCATGTCAAGCGAAATGACATTCGATCCCGTCAAATTCCACATGCTCCATTCTGAAGCATTCCTAAGCTAGTTGACCTGAGAAAGAACTGTGAGATAGTTCGAAAACATTTGTCACCTGCTGTATATTTCTTATATGTATTACACGCCAGTAACAGGTTCAGGGAAGAGAAGAAATTTATATATTCTATTTTAGAATACCATTGTTCTAATTTTATCATTTAACCTGAGGATGGCCTATTGAATAGGATGAAAACATTAGTTTAGCTTTAAATAAATTATCCCAGTAACTTAAGGTGCATTTTGATGGTCTATTAATTCTTTGCTGAGTGAGTTTTGTTAATTGTTAAATTGTTACTTTAATTCAAATGTTTTAAATGTAAAAGACAGTATTATGATTAGTAATCCTTTATTAAAATACATTTTAAAAATATTACATAAAAAATATAAAGTTTATTATTATTTTATACACCATATTACTTTAAAATACAATAAAAATGAATTTATCCAGTAACTTCTAATGAGCACTGGGTTGATAATCTCTGCAACAGATCTCTTCCCTTTTAACTGGTGATGAGAACATGCTGTATTTTATCTCAAAGGACAAATTACATAGGATTTAGTTCCAATAATATTCTGTCATTGAAACCTGAATTGTAAAATTCTTAAAAAATTAGACTGTATGCAGATAATTTATTCAAGAACAAAAAAGAATGAAAACTATAATAACTTTACTAAAGAAATGAAGAAAGATGATCCCAAATTTTCAATAAGTTTTAAATATATAGGCCTATGTAAAGCTAATATCTATTCAGGTATGTTTAACTTAACACATATAAATGATAAATTATGATTTGTTAAAAATAATTCTGCTTTAATTCTAACCATTTCAAATTTATCAATCTCTACATTGTGAAGACTGTGAGCTGCCAACAGAGAGAAAAGCAGAACTTCTGTTGACTTTTCTCTCTAACTGAAAGAGAACAAAAATATATCACTAATAATGTGCAAAGTGTTGCACACTAAACCTATTTAATGTGATTTCTTCTTCTCTTTTCCATTCTCACAAACTGGCCTTAATACCATCAATACATTTTTTTTTTCAACATTCTATAAATCATAAATTTATAGGAAATATTAAGATATTTCCTATAAATTTATAAAAGTCAGTAAGAAAATTTTTGTGTTTATGTTTTATTTTAGATTTTTAAAACACTAAGAATCAATTTCGGGAATATGACATACCTTTTGGATAAATTGATCAGTTAAACCGGTGTTTCTCAACCTCTAACAAATCGTCGCCCCCTTCAACGTAGTATTGCCCCCTTTAATAAAACCATTACGTAGTATCGCCCCCTTCACTTCAAAATTCTGATGCCCAGGGCCAAGGCTAACGTCAAATTCGTACTGCATTGGATAGACTACTGACTAGTATAATGTTGTTTGTTTAATTATTGTACGATATAACGAATAAAATATCTAATTATTCTTAATATAATGTTTTACTATATCGCCCAGAAAATTGTTTTTCGCCCCACAAAATATAAATTGTTATTAATCCCCCCTCAACATGGAAAAATGCCCACGTGGGGGCGATATCACCCCGTTGAGAAACACTGAGTTAAACAAACACTCGAGCTCTAAAAACTAGAAAATATCTCACTTATTAATCAACAGTTATGCTAAACAGCTTTATATTTACTAAAAATTTATTTATTTAAAACTCACAAATGTTTTCAATCTATTTTCTAGGCCATCATCAGGTATGTAACATAAAACACTACATTTAAACTTATATTTAAGACAACTATTTTGAAATGTAATATCATTTTCTAATTTTAACAAAATAGCACAATAAATAAGTGAATAAAGTAAAATGAAGTAATTTAAAATAAAGAATACAAAATTAATTGTTAGAGTGTAATGGAGTCAGGAGTTTTTGTATCTTAATTTCATTTTTATGATTTACTTCCATGCAGAAAATAATGCTTTTGCATCCTTTCAATCTTTTCTACATTCACTGTCAATGTTGGAAAGTGTACAGCCTTAAAGATATCAGCTTCATTCCATCTCACAATTGAGCGATTAGATTGCGACACTTGTGAGTTATAAATAAATAATTTCTCACTGAATATAAAGTGGTTTAGTAAAATTATTGACTATTTCTCTACGCTATGATTTCTATTGAAAATATCTTATTTATTAAATAAAAGGTTAATGTTTATTATTCTGGAAACATTAACTTTTTATTTATTAAATATAACTGAGTGTTTGTTTAATTGATTAATTTAACCACGTACATTTTTTTATATTTTTATCTTCCATTAGTTTTTGTATTTAAATTTATATATTGTCAGCACACCCCCAAGACCACCTTAAATGGCTAAAATCCATAGCCATTTACAAAGTCGGCCAAATAGCCATGTGCATCAACTGAAAGGAGGAGCTAAATCTGTCACTGGCCTGGCAGTCCATTTTAGATGCCAACCCGTGGCTACCTCCACCAGCTCACAACCGCGCACATCAAGCGAAACTAAGTTCATTGAAATGACATTCAATCCCGTTGAATTCCACATGCTCCATTCTGAAGCATTCCTAAGCTAGTTGACCAGAAGAGAACCGCAAGATAATTCAAAAATGTTTATCACCCACTGCATATTTCTTATACGCATTACGTGCCAGTAACAGGTTCAGGGAAGAGAGTATAAGTCTACAAGTTTTTCAAAATGTAGTCCAATAAGTGTCCTCTAGTAACAAAGTAAATAAAACCACCGAACACCAGTAGTTGGTTGTGGGTTTGTGCATGGCCAACAGACTGGCCATGTGTAGTTTACTGGGTTTTCTTCACATTAGTAACACTTAAATTGGGGATAGCTTTACACAAGTCTTCCCGGGATTCATTCTCCTTGGCAGATTGCTCACATGTTGCATTGCTGTTTCCAAATAAACTAATTCTAATAATTTTTCTATAAACACAATATTTATGAAGACATGCTTAACTACCAGGAAACCAGGATATCCTGCTCCTTCCCCGATTTCATCTCCCCTTATTAATTCTTAAACCTATTGTCCCAAACTTCCTTCACTGGTACAACTTAACATTAATTTAGTGTATGTGCAACAAATTAATGTATGTGCAACGAGTTTAAGGCACAAAGCTTGAAGTGTTTTTTTTTTTTGTGCTGAAGTTTATTTTTCCTATTTATAATCACGGCAACATTGCTTCATTCAAAATNTCCATTACTGGAGGAGGTGTTGTGCCAGCTCTCCGTTCCATTACTGGAGGAGGTGTTGTGCCAGCTCTCCGTTCCATTACTGGAGGAGGTGTTGTGCCAGCTCTGCCTACTACTGCCACTGCTGTATTACCCTTATTTAGTTGTTCACGTCTTGATTCACTTTCTTCATATGCAATAGCTGATGAATATTTAGTTCCTTTATATAGTAATCTATTCAAATTAACATTATTATTATGTTCCTTTGCAGCATGAGTCCCGCTTTCATAATCATTGTTAAATAAAAGGTGATTGATATTTTTTATAAATTTCATCTGTAAAAATATTTAATAATATGATAAAACAATTAGTCTTAATTGAAAGTATATAACTAATAAAAATAGATATACAAATGTTTATATAAACTTCATACCAATTCATTATCTTCACTTTCTTTAGCACTTATTAGAAAATCTACATACAAAAATTTTCGAATTTATGTATTATGCTACCATATGCAATAATATTTAAGTAATTTTAATAAACAAAGAATATTATTATAAATTTATCAACTTACTTTTCAAGCAAAGAGCAAAAATGAAAATAATGAAATTTGCTTTCATTTTCAGTTGTGATGATCTTCACAGAACTGGCAACAAAGCATTAAACATTTCCTCTTTATATACATTTGTTGGCTGGCAACAACATGTAAAATTATCATATATTAAGATTAATAATAACATTAATCCTTTCTATAATCATGGCATAAAATATAAAACAAGTGTTTATATTAAATCATTGCAGGCGTAATAAATGAATGTTTCGTTTATCAAAAAAATCCAAAGTTTTTAAAAATTTTGTAGAAAATTCTAATGTTTTTNTTAATAACTAGTAAGTAAATGATTTTAGAATTTTTATATATACAGTATATATTTATAAAACAATTTTAATGATTTTTTGACATACTGAATAAAGGTTTTTACCATAAAAGAATCTTTCTTTATTATCTAATTTGATAATTACAAACAAGAATAATAAAACAGGGATTTTGTTTAGGACATTCAATATAATTTTGTGTTAAAAAGCTTAATTATAAAATAAATACAGTCGACCCCCCTATAACATGGTAGATACATTCTGGTTTTTATGAATCCATTTTCTATGAGTCCAGCCAATCACAGCCCAGCACGTATGCAGTTTACGGACTATGGCTGTTTGAAAGGTTTCTTCCATAAAATTAATCGATTCTAGACTAATTTGACTCAACATTTCCAAAATATGTATAATTTTTTGGGAATAATCCATATAAACTATGCTATAAACAAAAAATTGTAGGATTATTTACCGAGCGTGCACAGTTTGACGACACCATTGCTTAAGCTTGTTTTCGTCGTGGAGCATGTCATCAAATGGCGCTTGTGTGCTTCCTAATAAATTATTTTTTTTGCGAAAAATTCTCTGAACTTTGGAGACATCATTAATATAAATATAATTTTATGGATGTTAAATAATAAATGGTTTTTAGTATGTCCAGTGCTTGTTTAAACTCAATGGTTTGTGCAATATCTGCTATTGGTCTAAATTCGACCAATCCTGTCGCGACACAAGTCAGTGATGATGTTTTATCAAATTATAGGAGTTTTTTTTAGCATGTTTGTACGAAAACTGTCGCAATTTTTTCGCCATGATATAGGAATCCAAACTATAGGAACCCGTGTTATAGGGGGGTCGACTGCATTTACAATTTATTCTAATCATGAACCACTTTAATCTTAATTATTTACACGATAGATCAAAAGGAAAATTTCTCAAAATGGATAGCAAAATAGACATTACTAAGTCTTTGTCATCCAAGTATTTCTGCACTCAACCTAAAGAGAAGATAACTGAAACAGATAATAGACTTCTCAATGATTTACAGGAAAATTAATGGATACCAAAATAGACACTATTAGATCTGTTTTGTTATCTGTTTTGTATTCTGAAGCTAAACTATGGAATGTTAAACTGCTATTTAGATTTGTTGATCTATAAGCTTCTTGTCCAGTTGTATTAAAATGATATAAATTAAAATTAATAAAATAAGTTAATATGAGCATAAAATTGCTATAATGGACTTATCATACAGGGAAAAGGCAAATAGCGAATAGCTTTGAATGAAGCGTATTTTATGCCATTTGCTTTTTTCCTGTATGATAAGTCCATTATAGCAATTTTATACTCACATAGAATGTAATTTAGATTCTTTAGTGATATGCACAAGTTTTGCTGAAGGGAACTAATCACACAGGAAATATGCCAGTAATTGATTACACCAATCTTATTATATAAGAAAATGCATTTTGGGCCTTTGCTCCTATTCAGTCCTTTATTACAAATCTACATAATTAAAGAATAAATGCTATATAAAATCATAAAAGAAATTATGATCTTTTCTATAGGAAGCTAAGTAAAACATTTTATTATTTTGTAATACAATATGCAATACAATATTAATGTAATAGAAAATGGTTACAGAAAGAGGAACTCTAGTGGATACAATTGTAATACAATTGTATCCACTAGAGTTCCTCTTTCTGTAACCATTTTCTAATAAGACCAGTTATGATCCTGGCAACAAATCTTGGCTATGAATAGAGAAACCCTAATGGATACCCATGTAATACAATAGTATTACAAAATAATATAAAATGCTATATAATTCAAATATATCATACTAATATATAATACTCTAAAATTTTAAAAACTGTAAATTACATTTGACTGTTTTTTAAAAATTATATTAGTGACTACTGGGTGAATAAACTTTGTATTCATTAATAAATAAACTGACATAAAACTATAATAAAATGTTTTTGTAAAAAATTAAAAAACAGAAAGGAGTGTATATGTGTATAAAAGTAAATGTAAAATGCTCAAAAAGATTGATTAAAAAGGAAAACCTTTTATAATAAGTCTAAAATGGCTTTATCAATCACTATAAAAAATTTATAACCTCACTCTACATTCCTCAAACTAGTTGATATTTACACAATATATTATATAATAAAAATATCACAACACACATACAGTACAGTCGACCCCTCCTATAACATTCCGTATTATATGAATTCCATGTTGTACGAATCACTTAGATTTTACAAATACATGAGCCGTTCACAGCCCAGCACACGTATTTGTAAAATCTAAGTGACTTGTACAACATGGAATTCATATAAAACGGAATAATCAACAGTGTTATAGGGGGGGTCGACTGTACATTATAAAACATACAGAGTGAAAAGGGGATCATCTAATTATATAATAACGGCTGTAAGATCTCACAAATGACTATTTCTGTGTTTAAAGATAAGAAAACATAGTGAATTTAAACACAGGAATAATCATCATGGAGATCTTGCAGCCATTATTACATAAATAAACAAGCCCATTCTGGATCCCTTCCAACCCACTTTCATCCTCCATGTTTTATAATGTACTGTATCCTGTATGATGTAAATGTCAAATAGGTTGAGGAATAAATGATTTATCCTTTTATAATATATCCTTTTATAATAAAGTTGGCATAATCAATTATTGGTGTGTTCCTTGTGGTGATTAGTTTCCTTCAGCAAAATTTGTGAGGTTTACTGACCCGGAAAGGAGAGCTAGTTAAACTTGCGTTAGGATGTACAAGGGGTTAGCAGTGTATGTAGGTAGTGGTGAACACAGTGACTTAGGTACCTTCACAAATGAAACCTGTTTATTTTATATCAGAAGAGCTTACAAGGTGTTTCAAGTGATGCTCCTTCTCTTTGAGGAAGATCAATAAAGTCCATGAATACTAATTTGTAGCTGTTGAAACCTCATTGAGTTGTTGGGGCCCTGGGGTGGTGTTATGGGTAGTCCAGCAGACAGAGATGGCAAAGCACTGGCAGTAGGGTTTCTCATTTCCCGGTCTTTTGCTTGTCCCGGGATCCCGGAATAAAAGTGAACTGTTTCCCGGGATCCCAGGAAATCCCGGAATAGAATTAATTATTTTTAAGGTATACAAAATATCTTGAAATCAAATGATATAATTATTTTCTACTTTTAAAGTAATTTTAAAGTTCTGTAACCTCCAAAATCATATTAATAATGCTGTGTAAGGTCTATAGGCCTATAATAAAAATTACCTTTAAATAATGTAGAAATTTTCACAAATAGAAAAAAATTAATTAAAGTTTGCTGGAAACTGCATACAACAACAACAAAAAATGTTTTGAATTGAGTTAAAAATTAAAAAAATGAACTTCTAATTTAGAAGGTAATTTTCGTTTTTTAAATAAAATATAATACAAAATATTGCAAACTTTTATAAGATTTTAAAAAGCAAAGATGGTCAATACTCCAATAACTCACTCTAATTCTTATTTTAGTAATGAAAAGTCTTGCCACCGAGAATGCCCTTTCCGATTCAATTGATGTGATTGGAATAGTGTTTAATGCATTTAAGAGAAGACAGATATTATGTGTTTTTTCACCTGTAGCCTGGAAGATTTCGAGTTCGTTTTCGAGATTGTAGTACTTCTTTCGCTCTCTAGTATTCTTAATTTGTCTACCTTGGCTGCTTTAATAGCGGCATCAAGCTTAGAGCTCGATAATTCGGCAATTCATTTGGCTTTAATAATCAGGTTTATGAAGAAAAACTTCATACTTGCAGACTTTGTACTCGTTTGTATCCTTGCCCAATTTGCACAATCTGGCGTCAGGCATTTATTGAAGCTACTGGGCATGGTTAAAACTCAAGACAGCGTAAGCACAATTATTCCAGATATTACAGGTTCCGACAAGTAAAGAATTTTTATAGTCCTGCCACAAATAAGCTATATATTGATTATTGACCATTTGTGACATGCTATAACGAGCAAAAATTTAAAAAAAACTAATAGGTAGGTTTAAAATTAATAAATACAAATGTATTCTGACAGTGAATGAGTTAATTATGCTTTCTATTTGCAAAATTCCTCAACCTTAACACAAAATAAGAAAAAAAAATGAATTTTTAAGAAATTTGCGGGATTTCCCGGGATAAGAAAAATTTCCCAAGTTAAAAAAACAACCGGGATCCCGTTTGAGAAACCCTAACTGGCAGGAATGATTGAACATTGTTAGGAGTGATGGCACACAAAGACAAGGTCTAACAGTGCACAGGTCACTTTGGATGGTATAAAATGACAGGAAAACTTTGTCCTTGAAATCTGTGGTATTTAAGGGATTACATCCCTAAATTTCCTTCTCTGATTGATTCCAATTTTTTCTCATTGTTTTCCAATTGGTCCCTCCCTTGTTTCCAGAGGGAAATAAGATCAGATCAGGTCATGAGAAAGGTTGATCACCTAAGATCAACCTTTCTCGTGACCCAATCTAATCCCTTCCATCACCATTCCTTGACTCTGACTGAGAGATGTTGATGGAACTTCAAAACCTGCATTCACATTTTTGATTGTTATGTTCTCTATTCTGACATTTTGGAATGTTAATTGTCAAATGTGATGTTTTATTTTCATTAAACCTTCCCTGTTTCCTGACTTTGATCATTTGTATATGAGCATCAGTGTCAAAGTTTGAGCTCTCTGGCCTAACACTGATTTATTGCTTAACATGTGTCTGAGTTGTACTTGGGATTCCCATTATTTACTTTTGCATCACATTCATTTATTACAATTTCATTTCTTCCATTTAAAAATATTTTTAGTGCAATTAATAATGGGTTCGGTCTGGAACCAACTCACACAAATTATTCCTTTTTTTTTTCAAAAATGAGTTTGATAAATTGAAGCTGAAAGTAACCGAAATGACAAAAATTGAAGATTTCCAATAGTTAGTATTTTTAATATTTTTTCTTTGTATAACTATTACAAATATCTTTTCTGTTTTACTATTCTACCATTCTAATTGGAAGGACACTCTAATGGAGCTAAAACATCAAGGGCATTGTGGTAAAACACAGATACAGAAAAAGCCCTAATATGTTGTTTAGCACACACAACACCTCTAACACCCAACAGACTTCCAACAAATGTGAGAATTGCAACCCGAACCCCAGGTGCATTATAGTTGAATATAACCAACACTTACACACCATATATAAAGAAATAGCTGCCTTAACAGGTACCAAGCTTGTGTATAAAAGATCCCACACCTGATGATCTTAAAGCCCAAGGTGTTTACGGTGTTCTGGTGAGGTACAACAGGTTCCAAAGTGATTTGGTGTACATTGATTCCACCAAATGCTCGGTACAAAAAAGAGTGCAGAACACAAATACAACATTGCGAACAAAAGGCATACACTGTCCTATCCACCTAAGCCACTGACCTCAAAGTGCAAGCTGACTTCCCTAACACCAGATTAATAAAGAGGTCCTTCCAAACCAATCATATTACAGCCTTGGAAACCTTAGAAATATACCAGACTGGCCTGACAGGCAAGTGCATCAATTTTAAGGATGGTAGTACTGTATGCCTGATGATACTTGTATGAAAACCCTGGCGGCACTGACACAAATTGACTTTTATTATTTGTTTTTAGGCTTATTCCTAAAATAATTTGTGTATATATGTTGTCTTTACATATATTTTTAATTCATGCACTCATAATTTTTGCAAGAGTTATGTGTTCCAAATTGTTTAAAAATCATTCGGTTCTATGCATTCCAGTTTTGGAATTCTGTTAGTTTACAAAACTGAAGCAGACCTTGGTTAAGGTCGAAAGCATTTGTTTGATTTTTATTAAACATTTTATTTGTGTTACTGGATTTTAAAGGTTTTGTGGTGTTTGTCATTACTTCCATTAAGTGAGTAAGAAGATATCTTGAGTGCAGTGAGTTTAAGTAATGCAATAAATATTTATTTAACTTTTAATCTCATTAAAATAAATTACACACAAGAAATTTTACAACACCCTATGTATGAAATACAGATTTTGCAACAAAATTATCATTAAGTGTATTGAAATGCAGCTTAAACTAATTCTTAAGAAAAAAAAACAAACATAGTTGAAGAAATTAAAAAGGAAAAAATTAATAAAACTTCAAGGATGTAATTTATTTAAGTCAAGCAAAATTTGAAAAATTCAGATCTGAGGAGATACTCTCTGTGGTCACATGTGTAAGTTGCTGACTTTTAGGAGCAATAAGTTGCCCCTAAAAGTCAAGTTAATTGCGCATCAAGAAAAGCCTAGGGACTAATTGTATGTGGGTGTGGTGGCAGAGGCAAATATGACAAGTGTCTTACGAAAACCGTTTATTTTAACATCAAATTTAAATTACGTAATAATAGAAGAACAATAAACAAGGAACGTCAGACGTCGGACATGGTGTGACACTTGTGGTGGCCCTGGGGCTTCCAAGGAGAAGAATCCACAGAGTTGGAGGTGGGATGCTGGTACACGGGTGATGGGCTGACGTTCTGACGTGCACACTTCTTAGCAGGTGGCTGTTTTCGGAAGTTTTATATATTTCCCCTCGAATTTCCTCCTTTTGATTGGTCCTGTGTTTCTTCTTCCTGACCCAGATTGGTCATTCTTCTATCTCTAGGCAAAAACTGAGACTAATCTGGCTTGGGAAATTTCCGAGAGGTGTTGATGGAGCCTTTAAAGTCTGTACTTGTATTTTACTCCATTATGGCCTTTTCTCTGACGTTTTGGACTCAAACGATTTACCAAATGTTCTTTTTGGTCATTAACCCTTTTATATAGATTTTGTTTTTGGCACTGTTTCACATATAAACACGTAGTTAATTAACAATTAACTTTATTCACTCTTGGATACAACTGACTGGGGTGACAACGACACAAGAACTCTCTCAGACATTCAAAAAATATGTAGGAATTTCCATCTTTGACTTGACACACAGATCAAGTTACAACAGATCTTCCCCTTCTAAAATGAAGTCTTGGATATGTGCAGGTAGTGTCCATGTTCTAGAGCTCTTTCTAACCAGTGGTCCTTTGTCCTGATGTTAATTATTCTGGGAAGCTGGATGTTGGTTGTTCTGACAAACTGGATGTTGCCTGTTCTGGAGTGGTTGTTCTCTTCAAGCTATCAGTTGATCAATATGTCTCCTTTCTATAGTTCCATCTGGTGAAGCTATCATGTATATATATGGTCCGGTCTTCTTTGTCACCTTACCTGGTTTCCACTTCTTTGTGTCTCTATAGCACCTGTAATTGATGTCTCCTATCTGGAATTCTCGTATTCTTGTTCCCTCTTTTCTATTCTTATATAGGTGTGGATTTAATCGATCATAGATGGTATGTAGTCGTCTTCCCATCAACAGTTCTGCTGCCATTTTTCCTGTAGTGCTACTAGGTGTTGTGCGTAAGCTAAACAAAAGTCTGGGGAGCAACACCTTCCTTTTTTCTTGGCTGTAATGTAATTTTTCAATTCTCCTCTTTATAGTTTGCACTTGCCTCTCTACTTATCCATTGGAAGAGGGATAATATGGAGGGGTAAATATGTGTTGTATCCCACTTTTTCGTATAAATTCTTCCATTTCTTGGGATTTAAAGCTTTGATGATTGTCTGATACAATTGTATTTGGTAGTCCATGTGTACTAAATATTCTTCTCAATAGTTTCATGGTTTCCTGGGTTGACTGCATTTGTACTTCTTCTACCTCCATCCACTTCGAATAAGCATCCACTAGAATAAAATATGTACGTCCATAGTGTGGTCCTGCATGATCAATGGGATCCCGAGAGTTATGGCCAATAAGTGTCTTTAACTGGGGTTGGGTTTGACCTCTGTTCTTGGCATTTTCTACACATCAATACTGTCTCTTCAATTTGGGAGTCCATTTCAGACCACCAAAAATAGCTCCTGTCTGTTCTTTTCATTCTAGACATTCCCTCATGTATGGAGTGTAACAAGTGTAATAGCTGTGGTTGCAAGTTCAAGGGATAACTACTCTTTGTTCCCATAAAATGCAACCATGGTGAATTGAAAGTTCTAACTTTCGCCTAGCAAAAGGCATAAGTTCTTCTGGACTACTAAGTGGCCATCAGTGTAAGATTGCACGTTCAACTCTTTTTAACACTGAGTCTTTGACTGAGTCTTTGTTTGTCTCTCTGTTTATTTCCTGAGATGTGATGGGCAATTCTGGCTGTTCAAATATAAGGAATATCTCTCCTGGTTCAAGGACAGTCTTTTCTTCCACAATAGTTGGTATACAAGATAATGCATCATCAATATTAGTCATCTCTGCTGACTGAGGATGTTCAATCCTATATGAGTATGCTGCTAATCTCAAACACCAATGAATCATTCTGGGTGAGATTAAATCAGGAATTGATTTAGCAGGGTTCAGAAGGCCCACAACTGGCTTATAATCTGTATATATAGTAAAATTTCAGGCATCTAGGTAATTATGAAATTTTATAATGCCAAAGATTATAGCTAATACTTCTCTCTCAAATTGTGAATATGCTCTTTCTGCTGGGTGGAGTGTCCTCGATGCAAAGTATATAGGAGCTTCTAATCCATTTGATAATATGTGTAAAAGTATTGCTCCAACTCCATATGGTGAAGCATCACATGACAACAATACTGGTTTATTTAAATCATAATGGATTAATAATGTTTTTGGTGTTAGCATCTTTTTTATTTTCACGAATGCTTTCTTGTGTTCTTTTTTCCGGATCCATGGTTTGTTTTTGTCTATGAGTCTATACAATGGTTCAGCTTCAGTTGCTTTATCTTTCAAAAATCTATCATTGAAGTTTACAAATCCCAAAAATGCTTGTAACTCTTGTTTGTTTTTCAGGTTCTGAACCTGTTGGATCGACATAATTTTATCCAGTGTGGGTCGAATGCCCTGAGCATCTATCAAATATCCTAAAAATTTAAGTTGATTTGTCTTGAATAGGCATTTGCTTTTGTTGTTTAGTCCAGCTTCTAAAATCTGGTTAAGAATTTTCCTCAACTTTTGATGTAGGGCTTCTTCATTGAGTCTCATGATAAGTATATCATCTATCATCACAATTGTCCCTGGAATATCTCCTACGATCTTTTCCATCTCTCTCAGGCAAATAGCTGGACAAGTCTGTAATTTGACTTCTCCCGGTTCTAACTTGTCTTGCTGGATTTTAATTTCTTTTAAGGTCTGTTCGCTCACTACAGTGTACCCAGCACCTGAATCAATTTCCATCATGACTGGTATATTTTCAATATTGATTAAGATTTTTAAGGCTGATATCCTACTTCCATGTATTTTGAATAGAGATGTATATTCCTCTACCTGATTCAATGTCAAACTTTTATGTTCCTCAATTCGGTGTACTTTGGCTCTCTGGCTGGATACCTCTTTCCATTCTGCCCCAATTTAGTTTCTTCCCTAGTTTGGAATTTTTCTTCATCCACTCTTTTGTTTTGTGATACATGCTTTTTCTACATGTCTCTTGTTTCTGCAGAATTTACAGATTACCTGAGCAAATCTACAATTATTCGGGTTATGACTTCCGGTGCACAGAAAACAGAATAATATGGCCGGTTCATTCTTTCTCTTTAGTTCGCCTTTAAGTTATACACTTAGGTGTTGTTTCCATCTGATCGAAGCTGGCTAACATCTTTAGATGCTGCCTCTGCTGCATCCAAAATGGCCTTATAAGTAGTGTCCGTTTTTGCCAATAACACGTGTTGTATTCATTTATCCCTTAAACCAGCCACTAGTCTATCTCTTAACATATGCTCTAGTGAGGCGCTGAAGTTGCAATTCATTGCAATTTTCCGTAGTTCCATGACATAGTCGTTGATACTCTATCCTGGTTTCTGTGACCTCTGGTTAAATTTGAATGATCGACGATTTCACTAGGTTTAAAATGGTTATCAAGAGCATTAAGTACTTCCATTGAAGTTAACTTGTGTTGTTTCTTTCGGGGCTATGAGTGTTACTACAAGTTCATATAAAGTTTCGCCACACACAGTAAAAAATAAAGCACACTTATCTTGGTCATTTTCAATCTGGTTTGCCTTCAAGCAAAAATTAAAGCAGTCCTTGTAAGTTTTCCATTGGTTGTCCATCTTGAATGGTTCAAAACGAACTCCATGGGTTGATGTTCTTGGAATCAACATTTCCAACTTTTGATCTTGAATTGTAATTTCTGCTGGTAAGTCTCTATCTTAATCCTCGTCACCAATTTTATATTGATTTTGTTTTCGGCACTGTTTCACATAAAAACAGTAGTTAATTAACAATTAACTTTATTCACTCTCAGATACAACTGACTGGGGTGACAACTACACAAGAACTCTCGCAGACATTTGAAAAGTATATAGGAATTTCCACCTTTGACTTGACACTCAGATCAAGTTACAACAAACCCTCCCTTTTCTTGATTGTTTAGACCCGACACTTGTTCACGAACATCTTGACAAAGATCCCTCTCTCTTGGTTGACATTCCCCTCTGTTGTTTTCCATCGCATCACGTTTGTTCTAAAATACGTAGTTTTCTTCCTTTCTGGTCTACATCACCAACATGCCCTCTTGGTCTGATTTGACCTCCGAAACTTCCCGACTTAGAAATTTTATAATTAATGTAATTTTGACTCGATTTTAGGGACCACACGTGCATTATTCTTGTTTGTAAGCCTATATACTTGGGACCAACTTCATTGGATTACTTATCAAATGCTTAATTGCTGATGAAAATACTGAGAATTCAACATACTGACCTGTTTCAATTTTCTTACTATCCTTCGCTTTATTCTCCTCTTTTTTACTGTTTTTGGCTCACTTCCAACATTTTCTGTCATTCTATCCTGTTCACTCCTATTTCTTTTTCTTTTCACCAATCAGAAACTAACTCCACAGTACCTATTAACTTGTTACGTGGAAATCATTTCCAGGAAGCACCTAATGCAATACATTCATAACAAAAGTAAATAAATAGGTTTCAGCAGACAAAGCAAAAAGGAAAACTTATAGCTAATACACATAAAATATGTTACATCTAATTTTATATCTAATATAAATTGAAATTAATATGTATGTAATCAGTGCCGGCCCGAGGCAAGTTTTAGGATGGAGCGAGATCCTATTATGGTGCCCCCTTTGGTTGCCCCTAATTTATACCCTTTAATTTTCTTTACCACTAAGGCACCCCTAGGACTTATCGCCTGCTCCATTCGCCCTATGGTAGGGCCGGCTCTGTATGTAATAACATAATTTACATGGAAGGCGACTGCAAAATTGTGATGTATCATTGAAATCAGTTGTCATACTTGTCATAAAAATTCTTTAAAACAAATAAAAAGTTCAAATAACACTTCACTTATTAATGTTTATATTCTGACTGTTGAAACTTATAAATACAAAAGGAAAATAAACATTAAGCGCAAATTCTTTAGTCTGTTTTATTTAACCTAGGATTATACCTTTCTATTACAATGATTAATTACTTATTACAGGAAGTTTTGACAATTACTAATTGTAAAAACGTTTGAAATACTCCAGAAATAAAACTGAAATTCCATGACTTAATAAATACATGCAGTTAATAAAGATATAAAAACTCTAGAACATATAGCTTTATACAGACCAAAGAGTATAATATACAAAAACAAACTCTCCATGTAACTAGAAATTACTTTGTCATCTGTGGACTGTAGCACTAGAAAACTAGGCCATATACATAACATTATATTTGATTTTGAGTAAATTAATTTACTTTCACATACAGTAATTGCATTGCAGTATTTATAATTCATGAAAATTTAAATCCACTGTTTGATGTACTAAAAGTACAAAAACAAATGAGTGTATGGATTATCTGAAATTTCTTTTATCCAAAAGACCCCTGATCTCATCAAGTTTCCATTATACCTAGGTGCCAAAGACTGACTGACTGACTGTCCTCAATTAGAAGACACTGAACCACAAGGAATGAAGAACTGACATGCAGTGGTATTAAATCAAATATTTTGAAAATATCTACAGTATTTCCAATTGTAACTCACTCTCTTGGTAAACTGGTAATTAATATATTACCAGTTTACCGAGAGAGTGCTCTAATAAATGAACATTTTCCCGGTAACCTATTGAGTATACTCACTTCAATCTGAACTTATGCCAATGCAATACCTTTCATGAAAGTATGTCATTGAAAAGTTACGTAAGAAATCATGAACCAGGTACTGTTCCAACCAAAGGTCATTTGATGTCATCATGAGATGACCAATGAACAAATGTGGAGAAATTCACAAGTGCAGCAAACATATGTCAAACTGAATTCTTCATAATTTTAAAGAAATAGAGTTGGAGAATTGAAGTTAATAGAAAACACAATAAAGGCATAGTGTTATTGTAACATTTTACCATGATTTATTGAATTCAGCAGAAAAACAATGATTTAAAAGAGCATTCCTGTTTCAACAGATTATAATCCTAATTGTACTGCTGAGCTTACATTGGAGTTTTTTAAGCAAACCAAAAGTATTAAAATGGTCAAGCCAGAACCCGAACCTCAATCCTATAGAGCATTTATTGTGTTTACTGGAAGAAAGTTAGGTAGAAGACAATTTAAAAAGCAAAAAGAGTTATAAAATTAAAATAAAACGAGTATGGAAAGAAACTGATAGCAATAAAATTCAAAATTTAATTTCATTGATGCTCAGATAAGTAAGTGTTGAGATAAAGGCCAAGGAAATCCTTACACAGTACAAATTTTTTATTTTATTTTTCTTTTTACATAAATTTTATTACTGGTTAATTATTTCATGTTTGTTATTTTGTAATTACGTAAAAAACTTGTAAAAATATTTTTATTTCATCTAAATAATGTTGTTTTTTCTGTTATTAAACAAAAAATGTATAATAAAGTATTATAGCCTGACATAATCAGGCAGATTATTCGACCTTAATCAAATATCAAGTTAATAGATATTTATATTTGTGTATATACAAATATAAACATCCAGGGAAAAGCGATAGCTGATTGAATGCTATGGAGGGCCTATTAAGTGAATACTTAAGTTGTCCCCAGTTAGTGCCATGAGAACCCATATGGTTTTATCTAAATTATTAGTAGTTCTGGAGATGAAATTTTGATGGAGGTCCAGATATAGCATAACTGGCAATGAATCTGCATGGTTTGTGGGAGGCAGTTTGAGTTGTGGCTGTCAGCCATATTGTAGTTTGTATATAGTCCACAATTCCTTATTTCATTTCTATTCTTCTACTTTCTTTCTATTGTCTTCAAGAACTTTCCATATCAATCGTTACTACTTGAAGGGGGAAGCTTACCCCTTCCCTGAAGCTTCCCTGAATTTGGGGAAATAAACAAAAGAAAATATAGTCTGAGGTGAGAAGAAAGGAGAGAGGAGAACACTTTTTGGCTGGACTTTGGCTGGTCCTTGAAAGGAACAGATGTACGATGTAGTGAGCAAGACTCGAAAAGAGAAAGGTGGGAAGAAGACGGCAGGTATAGGAGAAGACTGTTGAGTTCAGAGAGAAAGAAGCACAAGGGACTAGGGAAAACCGAGAAAATTGGAGAACCTTGAGAATGAATTGCCGAATCAGTAAAAAAGAATAAAAGATCATGTCTGTGAAATGGCACCTCCCCAAAGATATCGATCAATCAACGTGGATCCGGGTACTCTATCTTTTCTCTATATTTTCTATACTTTCCTAAGTCTAATTGTCTCCCTGTTATATTAGTTTTAAGTTAGACATAAGATTAGTTTTTAAGTCGGTTATCAAGATTTTATGTTATGTGTGCATATATTACTGTATATACTTGTATGAGAATAGGAGGCGACCTACTTCCCCGTGAGGATAATAGGGTAAAGGAACCTGTTAAGTTGAGATCTTTGTAACAAAACAAAAAAAAAAGAACCGTGTTCATAGAGCATTAAAGGAATATTCAATCATACACATTTTTGTTCCTGTGTTCCTATTTGTAATGTTTATTAACGGACTTACAAATCTCTCATTATGAACTACCACAGAGTCATATCTAGGACCAATTCCTTTCTTCCAAAACTTTCTAAATTAAAAATTAAACATCACTTTATTTATAATTATTAAATTTATCAAGAGATGGTATGTAATGCCTACCTTTACCTATAGACAAAATTACTCAATACAGGAAATCCTTGTTAATTTGAAATTCATGGGATGAAATATTCGAGACTTCAAGATTTACATATTTCTGTACAGCATGCTTGATGCCACATAAGTGATGTAAGTTATTAAGGAAACAGAGTAAGGCTACTTATACAAAATGCTATTTCCATAAATTAATAATTAATAACAACAATAATATAAATAAACTGTCTGATAAGAACGTCACAGGTTGCTAGACATGGTTTATAAAAAACAGAATTCTTCAAAATGTAGTCCAATTTATTTTTAAAGTGGCCCAAAAAGTAGTTAGTCACCCAACAGTAGTAGCTTACAGTCCTACAAATATTTCAATCTGCTACTTGTATTCCAAACCTGAAACCAAGCCATATTTTATGAAATAAGATAGAAAAGGAGTAGTCCATATGTAAGGTGACACTGTAAGGAACCAAAGTCCAAGCATTATTTTTAGTTACTTTTATTTTGCTTATTATTCTAGTTTTGTTTGGGGCTTATGTTTTGTTAGGATGAAGGTTTCCTCACCATTCACCTTAGAAACTTAAAAATAGAAGAGAAACCAACTCACCGATGAGAGAAAAGCGCCATAGAAAAAAAAATTGCACACGCGCTCCCGAGCGGAGAAAAGTAAGTCCGCACCAAGAAAAAGGGGGAGACCCCACAAGCACAACTTAGGGACTCACTAAACCTTAAAAGAATAAAACATCCCGAAAATTGTCAAAAAGAATAATGTAAAAGGTTAGCAAGTATTGTCAGAAAATAGGCTGCCAGACAAACAAAAAAAAGTTTGTTAGCAAATAAGTATGTAAATGAGGGGAGTGATCGCTCTCAGAATTGTGATGTCACCTCACAGTATAAAGACTGAACCTCAAGTGAAGATGGTCAAGATGAGCTTCTGTTAGCAACGAGCGTGGTGAGCTTCGTAGCAGCAAACGAGAGAGGTGTCCGATAGGATAAAGTAGTTCCAAGGCAATTTTGAAGTTATTCGATTTGTGGATCGACGATTAGAGAAAGTCTTGAGAGTTGAGGAAAAAGGTTCCTAGTATATTGAGGTGACGATTAGGATCTTTAATTCATAAGAATTATTGTATATAAGTTAAGTCTTTGATTTTTGTCGAGTTCCAAAGGGGAATAGATTTAAGTTAGAAAATAGATTGATTTGAGTTTTGTCGGGTTGATTCTTATTGACCTTCATTGAATAAATTGTTATTTGATTTTTTACTAAATTTTGTATATAGTTTATTTGTATTTGTATTTGTAAATTTTGTTATTGTTCTCATATATATATTCTCATGGATGATCCAAATGAATGAGTTAACATAGCTGTATCACAGTTTGGACAGAATTTTCACTTCAAATTATAAAGTACTTATTTCAGACTAAAGGAATTCTGTGAGGACAAACAGACCCACATTAAAGTGTTATTTTAAATTTTTATTATTGGGAAATTCAATCATCTAAATTTGAGTGTTTTATCAAGTTAGGCTAAAAGCCATAAAAATTATTTCCCATGGAGTTGGTTCCTTGTTGATCCAGCTAGTCAGCGATGTGTCACCCGGAACTTTCGAAAGTGTGTCCATATTGGATGCCAGACCATTAACAACAACCTCCTGACCTCATGGGAAAAACCCAAGAGGAATAACAAGAGAAAATGGAAAAAACACCCGAATTCAGTCGTCTTCCAATGTCCGTCCACCCAAAGTCCACCCAAAGTAAGGATTTTAATACTGTGACAAAGATCGGGCCTATTTAAGGATATCATCCCCTCTTCCATGCCTCCACACCATAGTGCTCCTGTTACCAGACCCTCTAAAGACCCAGAACTATTTTGAGCGAATATTCCATCAGCGGTGTCATCTGACCACAGATCTTCGACCCAAAAGAAAGGCATTTACCAACCCACAATTCGTTTGTAAAATCTCTCTCTCTCGAACGGCCTAGTATAATTAGGGGCTATGCCAGAAATCAAATATATCTGTATTTTCTTTTGTTATAATTAAAATTGTTATTTATTTGTTACTATGGAGTCCGAGTGAGTCACTTCCTCGTCTCTCTCCTCACCTCTACTCCGAATCGAACCGCTCACCCGCTACCGCTCGCGTGACATAATGCCGCAATTTCCGAGTCCTGTGAGACTCGGTGTGTCACATCCTGACGTGGTGTCAGAGACACCGACCCTACGGTCACAATTCCTTTACATTTAAACCCCTACATCTCCAGTCAGGACAACAGTACAGTTATGAAGTAATGGGATTTCGAACTATCCAAGTTCAAATTAATGAGGATTTCCTGTATCAATAATGAATCAATGTGATAAAATGTGTACTTTTCTAATTTATTCTAAAATCTTGTATTTTACAAACAATTACAATTTGCATAACATATTTCTGTAATTTTTAATTATTTAATATCAATTAAATACAGTGGTACCTCAGGTTACGAACGCCCCAGCATACGAAATTTTCAGGATACGACATGAAATTCGAACATATTTTTGCTCCACGATACGAACAAAATCTCACCATACGACGTTACATTAGTTCGCATTTTTCATTTGTTTTTCTTACTACAGTTATTTTTTTAATGTATTACTTGGCTTTAATTTGAGTATGTTTTTCGCATTGGAACGAATTATTTGGTTTTACATGTAATCGTATGGGAAAAGATGATCCACCTTACGACATTTTCATGATACGATCTCAGTTTCGGAACGGATTAATTTCGTATCCTGAGGTACCACTGTACATTTGAAAGTAATGAGAAATCAATTTACCAATACTCTTCTACTTAAATACTCTTAAAGGAAGATCACTCATTCACATCTTTTATTCTTTATTACATCTTTGTGTCTCGTTTTAAGCAAAATTTCACTTTCTGCCTTATCAGCATTAAACAAACACTCAAAACATTTCTGACTTCTTAAAAACTTAAACATTAACCTTTTGTTTATTAATTATTATTTTAAAAACATTAACCTTATATTTAATAAACAAGATATTTTCTGGGTGTGAGAAATTGAGCCGAAATGTTATATTATGTTCAAGGGCCATTATATTTTGAATTTTTTTCCATATTTAATGAGTTGGTATTGTTGAAAGGGCAAAAACCTGCACCCTTCAATCAAATTTAATCTCAATTAAAAAATAAAAAAAAACTGACAGCTCTGTATGTGCTTGTTGTTGTTTAAATCTAGGTTCCGGTCAAAAGCAGCATCTACAATTTAGTACATCGCTATGTCACAGAGTAATTTATTTGACATAATAATACATTTTTTTCAAATATTGTATGGGAAAATTGTCAATGAGAGGGAATTGTAAAACGATTCTAGCAAATAAGAATGTAGATGAACATAGATAAATGTTAGAAACTAAGCATATACTGTAGATGATCATACAATGATGTTAAAAATAGGACATCACATTCGATGTTTAAAAGACTGCAAAAGGAAAGAGTAGGTCTAATTCCCAGTTGATGCAGAGTATGGCGAATACATGACTGGTTTGAGAAAAGTTGCAATTGTGAAGTAGATTTTTAAGTTAGAAGTTAAGAAGCATTTTTGTCCAATAAAAATAGTTAAATCTTGCTTTTATTGTTTAAAGTGATAATTAATTTTGTTTAGAACTGACTTTTCTCTACATTTTTTATTGTATTGTTTAATGCATTAATGTTAATTAAATTTGTTTAATTACAAAAACTTGTTTATTGTTTAAAAACTGTTGAAATTTTTGTGAACAATAAAATGGTAATTGTGATACATTTTGTTAATCTTTGGAGTTCAACTATCTAATAAATTAGATATTTGTAGCAAACTTTTATGGCTTCTTGAAAACTTGAGTGTTTGTTTAATTGATTAATTTATAAAACTGTTAAAAGCTGGAAAATAATGTAACATCTTATAGACTCCTTTTCTACTTACTCCAGTAGGTACTTGATTAATTTATATAAAAAATCATATTTTAATCTTAATGGGCACATTCTGTAGTAAAGCCACATTTTTAAAAGACAGTTCAGCTAATTCCACTTTAAGTTGTCACTGTAGCGCTAGTGCAGTAAGGTTCACAAGCACTGAAGACAGAAGTTTAGATGGCTGCCACTGTAAATTAATGCATATTACATATGTACCTCAAATGAAGATTGTGATCTACAAAAATCTATTTTAAACTGGTTATCAAAAAAATTAGAAATACAACTTTTCACATAAGCTTCTATTCCGACATAAATACTTTCAGAATTATTAGTGATGGTGAATGCACATCTTCTATTGCTGTTGTTTACTATAAAGGTAATTGCATTTTTATGCAATATTGAATTTTCTTAATCACTGCCTCTGATATTTTACAGTCTTGGTAACAATTCCATGTCATTTTTGACTAAAAACTTTTATTCAAATTAAACAATGTATACAAAGAACCAAATAACAATGCTGAGTAGCTGAGATGTAGAAGTGTTCCTATGAAGGCAGAAATTGCTTAAAGCACCCTCTTGCAGCTTAAGTAAAGCAGTTTTACCTTATCAATATTTCTTGTTTAACAAATTTGATCAAAACAACAACTTAAAATGCAATGCAGAAAAAGTATTTTATTCACATCAAAATTTACATATTTGAAAGAATTTAAAATTTTTATAATTAGTTAAACTAAACTGTAAACAGATGTAAATAATTAAACAAGTCATTTTGATGTGTTGAAACCTGAAATAATATTTGTAAAATTTTTTTATTAAAATATTAATTTACTTTCAAAAATTCTACTTGTAATATATNGTGTAGAATATGTAGCAGCCAACTGTGTGGAACACTGTCGAATGCTTTTCTGTAGTCAATATATGCCATGTGTATGTTTCTGTGTTGTTTGTGTGCTTGCTGTAGAATGACTGAATCTATTAGTAACTGTTCTTTGCATCCCCTGTGATTTCTACGGCAACCTTTTTGTTGTTCTGTAAGAATGTCGTGTTCTTCAACATCTATATATATAACCCATTCAAAGTGTCCGTCTGTCCCGTAACCGTTTGATAACGGACACTAGAGGCGCCCCTATCGTGTGTCATATTTCAAACATTCAAATTAACAATTTTAATTATTATTATTCATTTGGCCCATAAATTATTATTTGGTCAATATAACAATATAAATAATTCAGTATATTTGTAATAGGAATTTATTATTTCAGGGGCTTATATCTCGCGAAGGGTCACGAGTAGGGGTATGGTTCCTTTGACTTTATTGTTAGCACAGGGGGCTACAGTTTGGGAGGGTTGCCACCTCTTCATTCGGAGGGTAAATCTTACCATTGGGACTTTAACAGAGCTGTACAGCATATTGATAGGAACAAAAAAGTCAAAGGAACCATGTCTCATGAAAATTTGTAAATAACGCCCACTAGGGGGCGTCCCAGGCTACTAGTATCAATATATCCTTATAGGGAATAATGTTGACTTCTAAATTCATATTACATTTATGAATTTATTTTAATTTTATTGTCATCATTAATTTAAAAAGAAATAGTGAAATTACATGTTTTACCTTACCACAAATGATACACAGCAGTTACTATAGTTATATTTTATTGGCTCTCTCTTGCATTGCTGGTGTAGTTGTTGTGTCATCTCCACCTTGCATTGCAGGTGTAGTTGTTCTATCAGCTCTGCCTAGTGCTATAGATGCAGATGCTATTGTTGTTTGATCAGCTCTACCTAATCCTACAGATGCAGAAGCTATTGTTGTTGTATCATCTCTGCCAATTGCCCAATATGCAGACATAACTGTTGTTGTTGTATCAGCTCTGCCTACTAATTCACGTGCAGGTTCTGTATCATCCATATTTAGTTGTCCATGTCTTGATTCAGCTGCTTCATATGTAGATGCTGGTGAATGTCTAATTTGTTTAAATAGTAATCTTTGCAAATTAACATTATTATTATGTTCCTTTGCAGCATCAATCCTGCTTTCATAATCATTGTTATGTAAAAAGTGATTGGTATTTTTCATAAATTTCATCTGTAAAAATATTTAACAATATGATAAAACAATTATTTTTAATTGAAAGTATATAACTAAGAAAATTAGATATACAAATGTTTATATAAACTTCATACCAATTCATTATCTTTATCACTTTCTTTGGCTTTTATTAGAAAATCTACATACAAAAGTTTTGGAATTTATGTGTTGTGTTATCATATGAAATAACATTTAAGTAAAGTTAATGAATAAATAAAGAATATTATTAAAAATTTATCAANCCTCCAGGAATGCAAAAGAGAGCTGTCACAACACCTCCTCCAGGAATGCAAAAGAGAGCTGTCAGAACACCTCCTCCAGGAATGCAAGGGAGACCCAATAAATTTATCGTATGATGATGATATAACTACAATAACTGCTATGTATCATTTGTTCCAAGGTAACACATGTAATTTCACTATTTCTTTTTAAATTAATTTAAACAAAAACTTATATTAATGATGATAATAGAATTAAAATAAATTCATAACACCTCCTCCAGGAATGCAAGGGAGACCCAATAAACTTTTCGTATGATGATGATATAAGTACAGTAACTGCTATGTATCATTTGTTCCAAGGTAAAACATGTAATTTCACTATTTCTTTTTAAATTAATTTAAACAAAAACTTATATTAATGATGATAATAGAATTAAAATAAATTCATAAATGTAATATTATTGTCATTAGAACTCAACATCATTCCCTATAAAGATATATTCATATTTTGAATTAAACTGTAAACAATTATTTAAATATAATAAAAATTTTATATTAATTAATTAATTAAAATTAAATATATTGACTACTAGAATTTTTGAAAGTTAATTAATGTTTTAACAAAAATTTTATAATTATTATTTCAGGTTCCAACACACAAAAACGACTTTTTCAATTAATTACATCTGTTTACAGATTATTTTAAGTAATTATAAAAATTTTAAATTCTTTCAAATATGTAAATTTTGGAGTAAATAAAATAATGTTTCTGCATTGCATTTTAAGTTGTTGTTTTGATCAAATTTGTTAAACAAGAAATATTGGTAAAGTAAAACTGCTACAGTGGTACCTCAGGATACGAAATTAATTCGTTCCGAAACTGAGATCGTATCATGAAAATGTCGTAAGGTGGATCATCTTTTCCCATACGATTACATGTAAAACCAAATAATTCGTTCCAACGCGAAAAACATACTCAAATTAAAGCCAAGTAATACATTTAAAAAAATAACTGTAGTAAGAAAAACAAATGAAAAATGCGAACTAATGTAACGTCGTATGGTGAGTTTTTGTTCGTATCGTGGAGCAAAAGTATGTTCGAATTTCATGTCGTATCCTGAAAATTTCGTATGCTGGGGCATTCGTAACCTGAGGTACCACTGTATACTTAAGCTGCAGGAAGATGCTTTAAGCAATTTCCGCCTTCATAGGAACACTTCTACATCTCAGCTACTCAGCATTGTTGTTTGGTTCTTTGTATACATTGTTTAATTTGAATGAAAATTTTTAATCAGAAATGATGCACAATACTGCCAAGACTATAAAATATTAAGGCAGTCAGTTGAGAGAATTCAATATTGTGTAAAAATGCAATTACCTATTCAGTAAACAAGAGCAATTGAACATGTGCATTCACCATTACTAATAAATCTGAAAATGTTTTTGCCAGAATAAAAGATTATTAATAAATTAAATTATAGTGGGTAATCGGTTAACAAACACAATCCATTCCAAGACTTTGTTCAGTATCCGAATTGTTCATTAACCTATGGTTTATCATAGGTTTTTATGGAAATTTGATTAAATTGTTCTGGAGACCCCAAAAAATAAAAAATATATACTTACTTAGGCCAAGAATCCACTACCGTAAAAACAGTGTAAAACCCCTCGCCGTAGAAGCTTTTAATCACGTGACCCTGATATTTTACAGCTGAGCAGGTTGTAAAACCAGAGTAAAAGTGAGTTGAGCAGTGTTCAACTTTCAATGCAAAAACAGCCGTAAAGTGGTACCTTCCACCAATCAGAAGTCAGTGAAATCTAGGTCATTGTGACACGGTGCTAAAATGGTGGAAAACGAGCTTTTGTGTACATTCCCTCACGACTACTCTAAAATAGATCTGGAAAGATTTATCGAAAACATCCAAAAGTATTCATGTATCTACAACAATTGGTAACCTGATTATAATAATGGGTGACAAAGGAAAATCCTTCAATTTAGAGGAGTATATAATAAACAAGTAAAATGGCAAAACCGTATTTGGGACAAGACTATGTCTCAGAGATGAAATCACTTTGATGCTCAAGGCAGGTCTTGTTCTCATTTTCCTATCTTCTTTGATATTGCTGCTTTTGGGTGCGATTGTTCAAACTTCACTGGCCACGACCACGAGATTGTCCACGATGCATCTTTGATGAAATTAACCTATCTAATTTCAAAATTTCTCTGTTACGTGTCAGCCTGGGTTGAATTTTTGTAGATGCGTAACGAAAAGTTCCCATCTTTGAAAAAAATAATCATGGCTATTGTATCATCTAAAATTATTATTTTATTTCGCACAAACAATATACACTTTAACCCAATTATAATGTCATCGAATATAACAACAATCCTAATATAACGTCAAATTTTTATCGGTCCTACGATTTTACTATACTAGATAATGTTAAAAAAACCCACTTGTAACAACAAAAAACCATTTTAACATCATATTTGAAGCACTCTCAAATTTACAAAATTAGATTACAAATTTTATTTAACATAGAAGAAACTACGTGTTCGGTCCTAAGGTCAGAGTTCACTTCTTAGAATGAAGTGAACTCTGTGGTACTCTCCCCTACCTGACTTCGGTGGGGTGAGGTGGCTGTTTTGCCAATTTGTAGAAGAGGGTTGCCATTTTGTATTTTATTTTGATTCCATTCTCGGTCTTCTGACTACCTATGAGTCTGGATTTTTTTATGAGCAAATGATTTGGGCACCTAATAGTCTGTGCCAAATATCAACTCTTGACATGTACTCCTTCATACCTCTATGCTGGTAAGAACATCGGGCAGTACAGTTTTATAAACAAGACATAGTCTTGTCAAAAAGCTAATCTTATAAATGCTGTATATTATCTAATACAATAATAAAATGTTAATATATGAAAGTAAAGATATTATTTTTACTACATTTGTAATTATAGTACAGAAGAAACTCGTAGAATATAATCATTGTCTTTATATTGATATATCACGTATACAACCGTCTTCTGTTTCTACCAATTCACGTGCGAAGAAGTATTTACTTTTGATACTTGGGGCATCACTATCGATGTAAAAACTTTGTTAGCCGGACCTCCACCGCAATCCAGACGCAAATGCAAATAGGTCACGTGAATGAAAGCTTTTACGGCGAGGGGTTTTACACCGTTTTTACGGTAATGGAGTCTTGGCCTTACTACATTCATTTATAAGTAATAATAAAAGTACATATACACACAGTCTTGCATTTTTATTATTCATGTTTTTTCCGTTTGTGGGGGTTAAAGAATCTGTCTAATGTCGATTGCTTTTCTCTCTTTTTCAGAAGTAATTAATAGCATTTTCGTTGTAGAGATCCCTACGCCTATTAACCTCAACCTGGTTTGGATGCCATTCTGAGACCATTGTTCTGACATCCTCTCACTTCTTCAAAAGATCTTTAATAGCAGATATCAGCATTAATCCTCTTTTTCAGAACAAAACATATCTTGCAAAGTTTCTTGCTGTTCTTCATTTAAGAATTCTTAGCTTTCTTCTGTCAGATCAGTTTCAGGTTCTATTATGAACTCTTCAATGTTCTTTATTTCTCAGATTTATGTCAACATCTCCTGCACTCCGAAAAGTTTCAAATTGTTGTCCAAAGACAAGGGAAGACCAATTGGCATTCATTGTTTTAGGTCACTTCTTCTTGTGTTTGTTCTGTGAGGTGTTCATTATACTAACATAAAAATCTTTCAGAAAGTGTTTGTTATCCGATTTGTTCGTTAACTGATCACCCACTGTATAATGGTTTTCTTGACAAATCTACTAACTAAATGAAGAATAAACTTGAACATATGACTGTTTTAGGTTAAGTTTTATTGTGGCTGTATACCTTGTGTTTTTTACGTATATTATTCTGTATGGTTTTAGTTTAATTTATATTCTATTTCTTTAAAATTATCCTTCTTTCCAATTTTCTTTGTTCATTTGTTTCGGACTTCCGAGAACTTGANATTAGATTACAAATTTTATTTAACATAGAAGAAACTACGTGTTCGGTCCTAAGGTCAGAGTTCACTTCTTAGAATGAAGTGAACTCTGTGGTACTCTCCCCTACCTGACTTCGGTGGGGTGAGGTGGCTGTTTTGCCAATTTGTAGAAGAGGGTTGCCATTTTGTATTTTATTTTGATTCCATTCTCGGTCTTCTGACTACCTATGAGTCTGGATTTTTTTATGAGCAAATGATTTGGGCACCTAATAGTCTGTGCCAAATATCAACTCTTGACATGTACTCCTTCATACCTCTATGCTGGTAAGAACATCGGGCAGTACAGTTTTATAAACAAGACATAGTCTTGTCAAAAAGCTAATCTTATAAATGCTGTATATTATCTAATACAATAATAAAATGTTAATATATGAAAGTAAAGATATTATTTTTACTACATTTGTAATTATAGTACAGAAGAAACTCGTAGAATATAATCATTGTCTTTATATTGATATATCACGTATACAACCGTCTTCCGTTTCTACCAATTCACGTGCGAAGAAGTATTTACTTTCGACACTTGGGGCATCACTATCGATGTAAAAACTTTGTTAGCCGGACCTCCACCGCAATCCAGACACAAATGCAAATAGGTCACGTGAATGAAAGCTTTTATAGCGAGGGGTTTTACACCATTTTTACGGTAGTGGAGTCTTGGCCTTACTACATTCATTTATAAGTAATAATAAAAGTACATATACACAGAGTCTTGCATTTTTATTATTCATGTTTTTTCTGTTTGTGGGGGTTAAAGAATCTGTCTAATGTCAATTGCTTTTCTCTCTTTTTCAGAAGTAATTAATAGCATTTTCGTTGTAGAGATCCCTATGCCTATTAACCTCAACCTGGTTTGGATGCCATTCTGAGACCATTGTTCTGACATCCTCTCACTTCTTCAAAAGATCTTTAATAGCAGATATCGGCATTAATCCTCTTTTTCAGAACAAAACATATCTTGCAAAGTTTCTTGCTGTTCTTCATTTAAGAGTTCTTAGCTTTCTTCTGTCAGATCAGTTTCAGGCTCTATTATGAGTTCTTCAATGTTCTTTATTTCTCAGATGTGATTTTTGTTACTCCTTAAGCTGCTTGAATCTTCTTGATTATACAGTATCTTTCTTAGATAAGCGGCCTAGTGTAGACCTAATGTCCAGCAACATCAGACATCTTCTGCCCACTCTCTAACTTTGCTATTATACTCTCATCTTTCGGAAATAAAACCGACACAAAACTTTACGAGTGCCCGCCCAACAGTCTTGCAAATACTATAAAAAAATTGTTTCTGTCAGAAAAATAAAAGGCTGGAATTACAAGGGAATTTCAACATTTGGAGGAATACTATCTGATCAGTATATACCAGGTTGAGCATCAATGTCAACGTCTCCTGCACTCCGAAAAGTTTCAAATTGTTGTCCAAAGACAAGGGAAGACCAATTGGCATTCATTGTTTTAGGTCGCTTCTTCTTGTGTTTGTTCTGTGAGGCGTTCATTATACAAACATAAAAATCTTTTACGAAAGTGTTTGTTATCCGATTTGTTCGTTAACTGATCACCCACTGTATAATGGCTTTCTTGACAAATCTACTAACTAAATGAAGAATGAACTTGAACATATGACTCTTTTAGGTTAAGAGTTTTATTGTGGCTGTATACCTTGTGTTTTTTATGTATATTATTCTGTATGGTTTTAGTTTAATTTATATTCTATTTCTTTAAAATTATCCTTCTTTCCAATTTTCTTTGTTCCTTTGTTTCGGACTTCCGAGAACTTGAACTCGTCCCTAGTCCACCAGGAGGTAGGGGAGAAACAATAGATGGCAACGAGGCTGGAGGGGAAAAGAGGCATTCCAGAAACATTCTTGGGCTAGATTCAAACAGATACAGACGTGTAGTATCAGGCTCGTGAATTGGAGATCGGTGAGCACTGCAGAAGAGGAGGGTGTAGTGCCTAAGCACTATTATATAGTTATTTATGTNAACTTGAACATATGACTGTTTTAGGTTAAGTTTTATTGTGGCTGTATACCTTGTGTTTTTTACGTATATTATTCTGTATGGTTTTAGTTTAATTTATATTCTATTTCTTTAAAATTATCCTTCTTTCCAATTTTCTTTGTTCATTTGTTTCGGACTTCCGAGAACTTGAACTCGTCCCTAGCCCACCAGGAGGTAGGGGAGAAACAATAGATGGCAACGAGGCTGGAGGGGAAAAGAGGCATTCCAGAAACATTCTTGGGCCAGACTCAAACAGATACAGACATGTAGTATCAGGCTCGTGAATTGGAGATCGGTGAGCACTGCAGAAGAGGAGGGCCTTAAAGAACAGATCTGGAAGCAAACCCCAAAAGGGGCCAGGTTGTTTTAAGAAGAGAACGTACAAGCTTGGGAAGCAGAGACGAGGAACAGTGGAGAACTGTCGCCTAAAATTTGGGTACCCATCTGTCCTATGATCCTTCTCATTTCCCCTTTCTTCCTATTCTATCTCTATTAGTTGTACGTTAGATTAAGACTCGCGTGTGTTTGATAAATATAATTGTCAGGAGTTAGTTATACAGGGCCACTGTTATATCTGATCACCGAGGATAGTTGGAAACATGTAAAAAGGAACAGCGGAATCCACAAAGAATCTGTATATATCTGTTTTATCGCAAAATTAAAATTTTTTAATTGGTTAACACGTGTATGTGGTTTTCTTCTTGCATTGTACATTTCATACTATATCATCAATGAAATTACCATGAGGTAGAGCAACATTACCCTCATCATTAATCTGAAATTCTGACAGCTGCAGTTGGTTAGCCTTAAAAACGCTAAACTGCCACCATGGGATCTGATGTAAAATTGAAATAAGCCATTAACCATGTGAAACACTACCAATGAGAAGAGCCTCAGGGTACCAGAAAACAGGTAGACACAGACCATCTGTAAACAGCCCAGAAAATACATGCTGTACTGATGACTTTCATTTAGAATGCCAAATTTTAAATGAGCTCACTGTAATTTAATTAAATAAAATGTTAAATTTCGACAGGTTTCTGCTATTATTTTATTATTATTAACAGTGTGTTGCAATATGAGTATAAACCATCTCTGGTTAGAGCTTGTAGGACTTTTCCATTTTAATGAGCAAAAATTTTGTGAGATCATCACAATTCCAGGCTGCAATTTTTAATCATATTCTTAAATTAATTCATTTAATTTAGAATACATATTTTCAATCTCAAATCAGTAGTGTCTTGTCTCTGTACATCATACTTTTCATGATAACAACGCAGTTGTGCCGATCATCTATGTAACTCCATTTTAACTGTCAACTGTTTTAATTAAAACCATGTAATTTTCAATCTAGACTGGAAGTTTGTATATAGTTAATTGGGGCTTCTTGCCCCTAAGCTTTCCATATCTGGTCTTAAACATTCATTTATCTAAACTGTTCTCAATATTACGGACAGATGCACAGAGAGACAGACAGGTGGAAATTTATAGGTTTACAATTTTATTTCAGAGAGTGCTATTATCATTCTGTGTTGTAAGAGTATTCTGAATTCCTTTCTCTCTGGGATTTAATCTGGGGTTGACTAGCTGTGAACCATTGCTTATCTTTTTTGCATAATAATTAATTTTTGTATTTTAACTAGGAAATATTATTATTATTATATATTTTTTTTCAGTTTGTGTAAAAACTGCACTTAAAAAAAAACACTTATCTTTACTATTGAGGCACCAGGTCATCATAGTTTGGTCACTAATTTTTGTTTATTTAATCATTGTATATTATATATTGTAAATCTATTATTTGAATTTTATATGTAATTTTATTTTGATGTATTTCTTTTCCATTATTTTGTTCCCTCAAAGAAAATGTGGAAAACTTTGTATTCTGAAGCACAAAAAGAAACTAGATTCTGTCCATTAAAACAATCACAAATGTTATTGACCTCCTCCTGAGATCAGCATCAGATTTAAAGTTAATCATTCTATAATTGAACAATACATAAGAAACGTCTGCAGAATTTGAATTTATAACAATAAGTTCTAATAGAATATTCCATTATAGAATGATTAGCTTTAAATCTGAAGTAGATCTTAAGAGGAAATCAAAAACATTTGCCATTCTTTTAATTTCATATTACTAGATAGAACTTGTTAGATGATGTGTTAAGTGTTACAAAACAATCCAGTTAACTTTTTACTGATTTAAATAAAATAAATATATGGCTAATACCAACAATAAACCTTTCAGGATGTTAAAATAATGGAACAGAAACCTTGTTAATGAAATAACTGCAGCACAGTGAGAGTTCAGTAGTTACCTGGTCATAGAAAGACAGATATTCCAATGATCCGAAAAAAGCTTTATGTGATGTCATAAGTGTCCTGTGCATTTATTAATTAAAAATAATTGTTAAATAGATAAATGTACAAGATAATTATGATATCACATAAAGCTTTTTTTTGGATAATTGAAATATCTGTCTTTCTATGACTGGATAACTAGTAATGTTTAGAGATTCTTTTAGATATTCTCCTATAAGCAGAAACAGTGTAATAAAAGCTGAAACTGTCTTTGATAGACTTGATAAAATAAAGTGCATTGTTACTGTTTTTGATCTTATCCTTGTCTAATTTTAATATTTGCATAACCACAAAATATCTCTCAAAACACATA